>NC_053028.1:232984910-233199850 GCF_003073215.2 Triticum urartu
CTTGCCTCCTCTTCTCGCTCTCCCTTGCGAATAAGTTAGCCACCATATATGCTAGTCGCTTGCTGCAGCTCCACATACTTGCCTTATCCTTCCTATGATCTTAAATAGTTTTGATCGCGAGGGTGCGAGATTGCTGAGTCCTTGTGGCTCACAGATACTATAATTCCAGATGCAGGTCCAGGTGATTCCGCTCCAGGTGACGAGTACGAGCTCAAGTGGGAGTTCGACGAGGACTCTCAGCGTTATTATGTTTACTTTCCCGACGATCAGTAGTGGTGCCTAGTTGGGGTTATCGATTCAGGGCCTTGTCGCATGTTGGGGGTCTTTTCTATTTTGGCACCGTAGTCGGGCCATGAGTGATTTGTATGATGGATGTTATTTATGTACTTTGATGTGACGTGGCGAGTGTAAGCCAACTATGTACCTCCCCTTTATATTATTTATGTACATGGGATGTGTGATGATTTCCTGACTTGTGACATTGCTTTCAATGCGGTTATGCCTCTAAGTCGTGCCTCGACACGTGGGAGATATAGCCGCATCGAGGGCGTTACACTTACCTTCCTCTCATCACAAACTTGTTCAGGTTATGGATGCAACTTGCTATCTAGCTTATGTTATGTTCTACCTTGGAGTATTACCATCTTTTTTTGTCAAGAATGTAGCGAGAATTTCATCACCTAATAAGAATTCTTGATACAAGTGATACTTATCACCATCCTCGTTCATTTCTTGGTCCTCGTGTTGTTTCTAACTGAAATACCAAAAATTGAACTATGATGTGTGAATTCAAAACTTCTGGCAACTCTATTGCTTTAAAGTGAATGGTCAATAGCTTCATTCTAAGTCTTTTGGTTGTTGAATCACCATTCTAACCTGATCGTGCTACCTAAGCCCATATTTCGGGTGCACCTTTCAACCAATGTTTAAATTGGGTATGTTTCCTCGAGCATACCTCATTATATCATTTGATCTGACAAATGTTATCTATTTTTTCACCTAATTGTGGAGATCCATCTTTTGTAAATCTCAATGAATCATCGCTAAGTTCATCAGCCACCTCTTCATCCTCTCCTTGGTTTAATGATGAACTCATGATTCAGAACTTTCTTCCATATTTCATTTCCCGAGAATCTTGCAACACCATCTCGTCAAATTGTGTTGCACCCCTTCCTTCTCAGGCATCCTGAGTCTGAGGTATCCTAACACCGATCAGATCTGAATCTCGGTCAGATATGATGGTTGGAACATATTTCCAAGAGTTATAACATTGGTATTTATATGGCCTGGTAACTTGAGGTCTTGCCTAGCACACCTGGCCGGAGAACCTATTGTTATAGTTTCCTTTTTAGCAAGGTTAGCCATTCTTCCATGAGGAAATTGTAAGACTGCTACCTCTTGAGCATGCGTTGGTTTTCCCTTGAAGAGGAAAGGGTGATGCAGCACAGTAGCGTAAGTATTTCCCTCAGTTTTTGAGAACCAAGGTATCAATCCAGTAGGAGGTAACATGCAAGTCGCCTAGTACCTGCACAAACAAACAAGAACCTTGCAACCAACGCGATAAAGGGGTTGTCAATCCCTTCACGGTCACTTACGAAAGTGAGATCTGATAGAGATAATAAGATAAATATTTTTGGTATTTTTATGATATAGATTGGAAAATAAAGATTGCAAAATAAATGGTAATAGAAATAGCAAGCTGATATGAAAATAATATGATGGAAGATAGACCGGGGGCCATAGGTTTCACTAGTGGCTTCTCTCAAGATAGCAAATTCTATGGTGGGTGAACAAATTACTGTCGAGCAATTGATAGAAAAGCGAATAATTATGAGAATATCTAGGCATGATGATGTATATATGCATCACGTCCGCAACAAGTAGACCGAAACGATTCTACATCTACTAATATTACTCCACACATCGACCGCTATCCAGCATGCATCTAGAGTATTAAGTTCATAAGAACAGAGTAACGCATTAGGCAAGATGACATGATGTAGAGGGATAAACTCAAGCAATATGATATAAACCCCATCTTTTTATCCTCGGTGGCAACAATACAATACGTGCCTTGCTGCCCCTGCTGTCACTGGGAAAGGACACCGCAAGATTGAACCCAAAGCTAAGCACTTATCCCATTGCAAGAAAGATCAATCTAGTAGGCCAAACCAAACTGATAATTCGAAGAGACTTGCAAAGATATTTAAATCATGAATAAAAGATTTCAGAGAAGAATCAAATATTTTTCATAGATAATCTTGATATAAACCCACAATTCATCGGATCTCGACAAACACACCGCAAAAAGAATTACATCGAATAGATCTCCAAGAGAAACCGGGAGAACTTTGTATTGAGATTCAAAGAGAGAGAAGAAGCCATCTAGCTAATAACTATGGACCCGAAGGTCTGTGGTAAACTACTCACACATCATCGGAGAGGCTATGGTGTTGATGTAGAAGCCCTCCGTGATCGATTCCCCCTCCGACAGAGCGCCGGAAAAGGCCCCAAGATGGGATCTCACGGGTACAGAAGGTTGCGGCGGTGGAAATAGGGTTTCGTGGTGCTCCTGGATGTTTTCAGGGTATATGGGTATATATAGGAGGAAGAAGTATGTCGATGGAGCTGCGAGGGGCCCACAAGGGTGGGGGCGCGCCTACCCCCCTGGGCGCACCCACCTGCCTCATGGCCTCCTCGCTTCTTTCTTGACGTCCACTCCAAGTCTCCTGGATCACGATTATTCCAAAAATAACTCTCCCGAAGGTTTCATTCCATTTGGATTCCATTTGATATTCCTTTTCTATGAAACACTGAAATAGGCAAAAAAAACAACAATTTGCACTGGGCCTTTGGTTAGTAGGTTAGTCCCAAAAATAATATTAAAAGGTAAATTAAAGCCCATTAAACATCCAAAACGGATAATATAATAGCATGGACCAATCAAAAATTATAGATACGTTGGAGACGTATCAAAGACTTATTCTATGAGTTGTTCCCGATGGATCCTTTGTGTATCCAAAGTATGACCTTTGCTTGAAGACCATGCCAATGCTATCTCGAAGCATGTCTGTGGTACTTCAATTTTCAATAAGAGCATTTGAAGTACAATGCTAAATTTTCTTTGTCCATTATCCAAACACCGTTGTATGGGTAATGTCATGAAATTCCTCTCCCCTTACCTAAATGGTTTTCTACTTTCTATCCTATCATGGATATCATGCTCGGCTTATCCTTGTGAAGGATATACCCTTGAAATATGTGTTTAAACACATTTTCCTTTCCATTGTTCTTTTAATCTGATAAACACCTCTTCCTTTCCATTGTTTTGTTTAACCTTTATTGTGATCAATATGATCTAAGCAATAATAATTCCCTGCTTATGTAAACACCTAGGTGTACAATTCTATTAGTAAGACACTGTTACTTTTGTTGATGACATTCCGGTAACCACCGATGGACAAGAACTTTTCCTACAGGTCTGCCTCGTTCAACGAGCAGGAAAATGGTTCTCTCCGTTCCTCGCCCTTGGTACCGATGTTGGCACCGACATAACTGACAGGCTATCCTCTGACATGGCTTGCCTACATGATCGTGCAAGATGTTAGCGCCCTTTCTACCTTTAACCCACATGGTGGATCCATAACCCACAGTTCCATAGGATCGAAACCTGACTCTCCTGTACACCACTCTTTTCAAAGTTATTCTCACGCTTGGCTTCGTATATAGATCACGAGCCACCTTCCTAGAGATGATATACTCTTGTATCAAACTCAATATTTGTTTCATTGCTCTGAAACCCCTTCACCGTCTGATTAGGCATTGAAGGATTGCCTGCCCGCTTGAAACTTCTCATGGTACCTTCTTACTTTGCACTCAAAATTTTCTTAATTCTCAAATCGAGAGTTACTTTCCACCACCTTCCCTGATGTTATCTACCAGATAAGCAACAATGTAGAGGCCCGATCTTCCAAAGTCATCCCTTATCCTTTTGCGTGAGTATGATGGAGTTCCCGAAGAAAGGATGATGACTTCATCATTATGACCTGAAGCACAGAAATGAAAGCATCAACAAAAGGGATCAACTTCTTCTCTAAGAGCAACATGGAACGAGAAGATCCGTTAGAATTTCGTAACCAGAACTTTCTCCCCGTACTCTACCTCTTAATTCTCGGGACGAGAATTTCTTTGAGTGGAGGAGAGTTACATCCCCAGATTACTAAACACTACTTATGCTAATTAACTTGCCATGTCATCACAATTTATTTGCTAAACTTCATTTTGATGCAATCCCGGTTCAAATTCAAAATTTAAAATTAGGTCAATAATAATATTTCTTCAAAACCATGAAACATAAGTGTTGAGATTATTCCATAATATCCCCAAGTAGTTGTCCAAGTAGGTCCAACTCCATTTGGAACCCCTAGTTGACCATAGCAACCATTTAGTGGAGTAGCCGCATTAAAAATTGGGCTTTTAAATGCAAATAAAATTCTAAACATCTCAAACTGCCCTGAAACTTTGTGTGTTGTTTGGACATATTGCCTTGGACTTTTGTGCAAAGTTTTGTATATAAAAAAAATTCATTTAGTAGTTATCTAAAATATAAAAGAGAAGGGAAAAACAAAGCAGAAAGATAAAAAGGAAAATGTGAAAACAATGCTAGACACTTGAGGCCTACTGCTACAGAGGTGGCCCAGCCCACCTCCTCATATCCTACTACCTCTCGCTACAGGGGGAGCGGGGGGATCGTCGAGGCCATCCATGGCGCCCCGGGCACGTGTCGGGCATCAGAAGCCTCCCCTCGCCTACTAAGACGATGCTAGCGGCTCCCCTCGAACCCTAGCGCCCCTTTTCCCTCTCTTCCCAGCGTCGTCCCCTCCCCCCTACGTCACCCGATGCCGCCATCGCCACGTCATCTTTGTCACCGCGGCCGACGGGCTCGCCGCCACAGGGGAGCCTATCCAGGAGACTCCCCGCGATCTTCCACGCCGATCCCGCCCTTCGGCGCGAGCCGTGGAGCTCTCCTCCGTCGGATCGACTTCGCCCGTGTAATCGGCCACCGCCATTGCCGCCGCGTCATCCCGCGCTCTGGCATGCCCCGGAACCGTCCGAGCTCATCATCAGCCTTCCCTCGCTGAGTAGCGTTGATTCCCCTCCTCATACATTTTCCCTCATCGTAGGGCGCCACATCCGACGCCACAGAGCTCGCTGGAGCTCGTGCCCGGTCCTCCCCCCCCCCCCCGCCCCCCCCCCCCCGGCGTCATGACCACCTCGGGACACCCCTCATCGCACCCTGCTTCATCACTCGCCCCTACACGTTCCTGCTCATCCCGTCAACCGCGCCCCACTGAGCCATCCCCCGCTCGCGGCCCCGAGGCCACACGCGCCGGCAGTCATCCCCTGCCGCTGAATGCCTGCTTTCTTGTTGCCGCATCACCCTGCGCCGCCTGCTACTACCGGTGGCCGCCGCGCCCGCCTCTCCTGCTAGCTCACGGCCACCCCGCTGCTGTTGCTAATGCAGCTTTGCTGCTGCGTCGGCCATGGCGGGCACACCCGTGTGGCTGGCTGTGACACTGCCTGTTGGGGCCGGCCCGATTATATTATCTTAGTTTTAGCATTAGTTCAATGTTAATTAGTTTGTAGTCTATGACCAATGGGAGCCACCTCTATTTAGACTAATTAAAATCAGTTAAATAACCCTATTAAACTATATGACACTGACAGCTCCCCCCATCTGCATGTTTGGCTGGTCACCTTGACCCAGTCAATGCTGACTCAGCCAATGGACCCCACCTGTCATACACTGGTGTGTATCCTTGTGCGTGCACATAGCAAATTCGGTTTAATTTTCGAACTAATAATAATTATAGAAATTCTAGAAATTATTTGAAACTTTGGAAAATCATACAAAATAATCCATAACTCCGATGAAAATAATTTGTGCATGAAAGTTGCTCAGAATTTTGAGACGAATCTGAATACGCAGTCCGTTCATCTGCCGCGTGTCCCTACAATAGTGAACATGCAACAATCCACCTCCGTTTCGTCTGTCCGAAAACGCGAAACACCGCGAATACTTTCTCGGATGTTTCCCCTTCGCCTATGTCGCCTACTACTGCGTTAGGTCACCCCTAGCACCGCGTATTGCCATGTTATGCTTTGTAATTCTTTGATTGCTATGTTATTTATTGTGTTCCCCCTCCATTACTTCTTTTCGATAGACCTCGAGACCGCTGCTGATACCCCCATGATCAACTATATCGACTCCTCCTCCTCCTTGCTAGAGCAACCAGGCAAGCCAGCCCCCTTGTTCATCCCGATATCGCCTAATCTTTCCCTCTACTGCTTGCATTAGAGTTGTGTTACTATTTCATCGGTTTGATCCTATACTGCTGCATAGCCTGTCCTTGTTACTTCTGTTGTTACCTTACCTGCAATCCTATATGCTTAGTATAGGTTGCTAGTTTATCATCAGTGGTCCTACATATTTGTCTGTCTGCCATGCTATATTACTGGGTCGTGATCACTCGAGAGGTGATCACGGGTATACTATACTATTACACTACTTATGTTACTGTTCGGAGATGGGGGGCTGAAGGGGCAGGTGGTTCCATCCAGGTAGTGATGGGTCTGGGTTCCCGACAGCCCCCTGATGGTTACTTTGTGGCAGAGCGACAGGGCAGGTTGCGACCACCTAGGAGAGAGAGGTGGTTTTGGCCCTGGTCGGCGTCTGCGGATACTTCTAATAACATGCTTAACCAGATCTAGATATTTGATCTGAGTCTGGCCACTGGTCTATACACACGAACCAACTACGCGGGAACAGTTATGGGCACTCGACGTCGTGGTATCGGCCGAAGCCTTCTTGACGTCAGTGACTGAGCGGCACGCGGCGGGTTGGACCGCGTAACGCAACTTCCTTTGTAATGGAGGTTGCTAGGTCTGCTCACCGGTCGCGTACGCAATGTGCAGGTGTGCAACGGACGATGGGCCTAGACCCCTGTGCGCTTAGGCTTTAGACCGGCGTGGTGACCTCTCTGTTGTGCCTAGTTAGGGATGCGACGTGTTGACCTTCCGAGGTCAGGCATGACCCAGGAAAGTGTGTCTGGCCAGAGGGATCGAGTGTGTTGGGTAATGTGGTACACCCCTATAGGGAAGTTTATCTATTCGAATAGCCGTATCCCTTGGTAAAAGGACGACCCAGAGTTGTACCTCGACCTTATGACAACTAGAACCAGATACTTAATAAAACACACCCTTCCAAGTGCCAGATACAACCCGGTGATCGCTCTCTCACAGGACGACGAGGGGAGGATCGCCGGGTAGAATTATGCTATGCGATGATACTTAGTTAACTTACCATCTACTCTCTTCTACTGCTTCAAGATGGAGGCTGTCGGAAGCATAGTCTTCGATAGGACTAGCTTTCCCTCTTTTATTCTGGCATTCTGTAGTTCAGTCCACAGATACTACCCATTTGATTGATACCAATGCATATGTACTGTAGATCCTTGCTTGCAAGTACTTTGGATGAGTACTCACGGTTGCTTTGCTCCCCCCTTTTCCCTTTTCGATACCCAGTTGTTGCGACCATATGTTGGAGCCCAGAAGCCAGACAGCACCGACGACGACTCCTACTACACCGGAGGTGCCTACTACTACGTGCAGGCAAACGACGATGACCAGGAGTAGTTTAGGAGGGTCCCAGATAGGAGGCCCGCGCCTCTTTCTATATGTTTCTCAGTTTGTGCTAGCTATCTTATGGCACCTTGTTTAACTTATGTCTGTACTCAGATATTGTTGCTTCCGCTGAGTCATTTATGTTCGACCTTTTATATTTGAGCCCTCGAGGCCCCTGGCTTGTAATATAAAGCTTGTATTATTTTAATTTGTGTTTAGAGTTGTGTTGTGATATCTTCCCGTGAGTCCTTGATCTTGATCGTACAACATTTGCGTGTATGATTAGTGTACGGTCAAATCGAGGGCGTCACATTGTTATATTGTAGCAGAAATTTTGCACTTTCAGGCCTCTTTGTATTTGCAAATGAAGAGAACATATTAGTGCCTAGATGAAATTTTGAACACTACGGGCCTATTTGAATTGCAGGATTCCTAAAATACACAATAGAGTGACATGTCATCTTCAATCCTAGATGATTTTATATGGGTGTTTGATTATATTCTAGAAAAAAATGTAGGATTCTTCACAAGTTGTTAGACTACAAGGAAATCTTCCTATGGAAACTAGTACAAATGAATCGAAAGGACAAATATGTATGCATTGTAATCCTATGAATCACGCAACCAATATAGGAAAATTTTCTATATACTGAAACTTTCATAAATTCCTTTAGAAATCATAGTACATTCTGTTGAGAAACGTAGTAGAAAACAAAAAAAGTTGCCCTACGATCAACCAGGAATACCATGAAGATGAAATAAGAGTTTGGATCAGATCGTTACCAACTTCGAGTTGCAGCGAAAGAAGACAAGTTGGTTATCGTACTTGAAGTCCCTCAAACCATCAATGAACAATCCCTCGAACAGAAGACCAAAAGCACGACCTCTCCACAGATTGCAAGCATACGGTCTTCACGATCCGGCAGCGCTTCGCTGTGCAAAGCTAATCGTCGCCGGAGAATTAGAGAGAGGAGATTACAACCCCGCACTGAGCTTCTAATTATGAGTATTAGAGGATCTAGGTGTAGCTCTAATTGAATCAACTTGAACTAGAGAACTAAAGGAGGCTCCAACTTATATATTCAAAAGTGCCAGTGTAGATAGGTTGAAGGAGAGGGGAGGATGCGCCACAAGGGGGGGAAGGATTCCTTCCCCAATCCATCCCCTTTGGCCAGCCAAGGAGGGGGAGTTCCGCTCCAATTCGGCTTCTCCAAGAAGCTAAGGGCGCCCCCCCCCTATTGGGCCCAAGTAACCCAATATCTTTCCATCACTTAGCCTTTTAACGTCAGTTGATATTTAATTAAATATAAAAGCCTCCTAAATATTATTAGATCAATTTATTATTAATTTAACATCTACGAAAACATTTTTCACAAATATCTCTAATAATAGAGGAGGCGCGCTTCTCTAATTTTTTTGGTCTATCCACCGCGTAGAATCTACTAAAATTATGGGTGTCCGAGCTGGCACTAAAATTCTGCACTAATAAAGGTTTCTCCGAAATTTTTGTCCCGGTCTAAATCTAAATTAGCTGCCAAAGTTATTCCTATGGGCCACCAATGCACGAGTGGGCCAACCTAAAATCACAGAAAAAAATAATTATCTCTACTACTCATAAACAATCAAACTAATTCTTTCTTAAAGCCACACGGCAGACGTACACAGCTTAATTGTCACCGTACGATTAGACTCGCTAACCTTAATCTAACAGTTAACCTTAATCTAATCTATTCTCTGGTGTGCATTTAGTATTTTACGTTGGCTGAACATGCTTCACCGCAGAGGAATAGGAATCTCCGCCCCGCACCTATGCAATCCCTACAATCACGCAGAGGGTGAAAAAAAAGGAAAGTGATCGCAAGCAGATCCCCTCGCTCGCTAATTGCAAGGCCGCGACCCACGCCGCCGCCTGATCCTCCTCCGCAGAACCGACGAGTGCGCCGGCAGCACCTCCCATCCCCTCGTATCATCTCCCCTCTTATTATCTTCCCTATCCCTACCCAGAACGAGACCTCACAAGTCACCGGATTAGAGGAGAGGAAAATTTGGTATGTTGTCGCAGACCCGATGCATTGCGCCTCCATTACAAATCCTAAATTCTACTTTTGATCTAGAGCTCCTACCTACTGGACTTGCTCGGCGTCACGGCCGACGAGGACGTCTACATCTCCCTCCTCATGGACTCCGCCGACACTGTCGAGGTCGCCGCCGTGCACACCCACATCGTCGCCACAGGTGTTGCGCCTGGTCTCCCTCCGCCGTTGCTCGCCTACGTGAGGTGTTCGACGGAAAATTCCCTTCAACGACGGCATCACGTGGGCGACCATGGTGTCTGCATCCCGCCAGTTAGCGCCCTCCATATGCCTGGGTATGTTGGATTTGAGGCACTTGGCTTGGATCTTCCCGAGAGCAGAACACGTACGTACAGCTGCAAGCTAAGCAAGCTGCTGATTGATTTTACGCGTAGACGTTGGTCTGAACCTTCTGGCCGGCTACATAAGCAAGCACTCAGGCAGCTGGATGGATTCCGGGCACACAGCTTGCCGTGAACCTTGTACATCTTGGCTTGTCCTACCTTGCTTGGCTGGATTGATTCACTATTTTTTTTCAATTTGGATTTAAAGGCTAATGGAGTGTTTGCATCTGGTGCTGTCGATTTTGCAGAAATTGCTGCTCCAACAGGCAGCAAACCAATCATTTGATATTTAAGGGACAGCAGTCAGCAGGCGCTTTGAGGAAGCACTGGTGTTGACAAATAAAAGAATGCTTTAGGTATACCTATTTACCATTTTCAATTGGTTTGATGCCATCCATATGTGATTCACCGACCAAGAATGGAAAAATTCCTTGCTATTAGAAATTTCTATGGTGGTGCTTCTTTAGGTTCTGCCTGAAAAATGTTCCAGTGCCAATAATCGGTTATACTTTGTAATGGTGATTCGTAATTTGGTCTAACTTTCTAATTATTAGCTACAGTTTACTTCAGTGGTAATGCATGTACGCAAAGGAAGAATTACTGGCTATGGATGATTACTATGAGCGTATGAAATTATGAGTTGTGTAGGTTTCTTAAGCTAGATCGGTTGTTCTAGCTTGTGATGGTTAAATTTTTTATGAAATAGCAGTACTAGATTAGTTGTTCTAGCTTCTTTAGGTTGTAACCAATTGAAGGTAATTTGAAGATCGATCCCACAGCTGAGTATATTCCGTTTTTTATTAACCCGCAACAGAGTGTGTATAGGAAAATATACTTTTGTGAATTGTTAGTGCTCGCTGTCCTTACTGTACTGTATCAGGCTGTTCATGTTCAAATTCTTCAGCGTTTTGTACACATGAAAGGTACTTCTGTAAATCAGTTTTTCAAATTGGCATCGATAAGATGCATATAGATGCATGTATCCTTCTAAAAAATTAACACCAATGTTTCACTTGTTTTGTGAGATTGTTCCTTTTTCTTTTGGACAGCTTTTGGAGATTTTAAGATAGCTTTTTCTGTGGGCAAGCTGGACCTGATACTCAAAGGACCTTAAGTTCTAACCAAAGATGACAATGTGGATGGTCACATTTCAAAGTGTTTTTTCTTTCTCAGACACATGTAAGTTTTGTCTCACTGTGTAAAGAATGGTTAAAAGATGAGAATCAGTATAAAGTGGGGACAGAGGATCATGCTTTCAAAGTTGGTCAGGTTTCACAATAATATGTGTGCATGTGTTTGTGTGTCATCGTCTTTATAATGCGTGTGATGGATGTTGTAGGTTCATTGGTGACAACCAAGAGTATGCTCAGAAATGGCATCGTCTTGCTTCGTTTCTTCGCCTCAGCTAAAGTGCTTAATCTTGAGAAGATGAAAGATAATTGATAGAGTACTCCTGACAAGTGCATTTGTCAAATTCTAGCCAACAGATTGAAAGCATGTCTACCTATTTGTGAGTTTCAGTTCCATTCAATCTTCCTTTTCTTTTTGGATCCAATGTAGAGGAGACCATGTGACTGGTTGTTGATTGCCCAAACACTATTTCCTCTACAAGAGTGTAAATGTTGTTGATGCTTGTTTCCAACATGCAAGGACATGAGCACACACATTTTGTGTATCTATCTAAATCTCATATGCTATGAAGGTTTTCAAGTGCAGAGACGAAGCACCTTTCGAATTTAAAGAAATGGTTGTTGATTTTAGTTAAACTAAATGAATCCCCACATGTTGTGGGAATGTTTTTTGGTACATTTTGTGTAAACTATCCAAATCATCACTTCGTTTTGTGTGAATGGTGAAATCATGCACTTGAAATAATTAACTTTTTATTCCAGGAATATTTTGCAAAATATTGTACTTACCATTTTAGATGCAATCCTTGCACATTATATAGATCACCTTTTCATTCATTCATTTGCACAAATAGCACATATACATTATTTTAGAACTATAGATGTTTAATAATATAATGTGTGTCAGTGTTGACGTGCATTTGCACGTGCAAGCTTACTAGTAATATCGAAGGTTAAAAAATTCTAACCGAATCAGTAATTAAGGAGTACTCGTTGCAAAAAACACTCCATTTTTTCAGGTCGCGACAAATGACGCATATGCAGTGCATCACTTGTCGCAACCTGGGAGTTTTCCCTTTTTCGTAGATTCGTTTATTCAAAACATTTTATCTTTTAAACCGTGCATCCAAATCTTGAATCGTTTTCACCATTAGATTCCTCGTGTCGAGATCTTTAAAAGCTAGATCCCATGTTGATAGTGTTGATAGGTATTAAACTTTTTTTTCACGAAAAAACTGAACGAAAAGAACCGCGCAAAAAAACCAAACCAGGAGCACGTTTTTTCCCTTTCCCAAAGAGGCAACGCCCGTGCCTCTCGGGAAATCAGAACCGTACCTCTCGTGAAAGCAAAATCGTGACTCTCATGGAAGGAAAAAAACAGAAAACACGTTTTTTTTGTTACTGAGAGGCACGGCCGTGACTCTTCGCGAAAGCACCAAAGCAAAACCGTGACTCTCGCGAAAGAAAAAAAACATAAAACACGTATTTTTTCCCTTTTTGAGAGGCACGGTCGTGACTCTCGCGAAAAGCACAACGTGCCTCTCGCGGAAGCAAAACTGTGACTCTCGCGAAAAAAAAATAGAAAACGCGTTTTGTTTTCCCCTTCCCGAGAGGCACGGCTGTGACTCTCGTGAAAGCACAACCGTGCCTCTCGCGGAAGCAAAACCGTGCCTCTCGCGAAATTAAAAAACAAAAAACACGTTTTTTTTGTTTCCGAAAGGCACGGCCTTGACTCTCGCTAAAGCACAACCGTGCCTCTCGTGAAAAAAAACCGTGACATTCGCGAAAGGAGAAAAAATAAAACGCATTTTTTCACGCAATTTTTTTTATTTTTTTTTGTCGAAAAGTTAAAGAAGACTGGGGGAAAACCAAAACGTCAAAAAAACCCGGAAAAACCCGTTTAAAAGGCCGAAAACGCGTGCGGAAAAATAAATAAATAAAACAAAATCCAGAGGCAGCGTCCAGAGCACGACATATGACGAATGACTGAGAACGCACCAAGTGACATTGATCATTGCGAGGCTCCCGAAGGAACGCTCGTTAACTAGTTGCTCCCGAATCTAACCCATGACCTGCTACACACGTGCAGTTGCCGAAACAACTAACCTAGCAGAAAGTTCATGTTTAAAAGTAGTGCGCTTTATAATTAGTACTACAAAAGACATAGGACGCATGGCTATTTGTATTTAATAGTCCCACCTCGGTTTCTTACAATGAAGTACACGAGCTTATATACATTCGAAAATTGCTGGGAATATCAACAAGCCGCCTTAGGAATAATAAACAAAGAATTAGAACAAATGCCGAAATATGAGTCATTTGATTAGATTATGAGGGGACCTTTTTATATACTAGCAAAAGGGCCCGTGCATTGTAACGGGAGAAAAAAAATCATAATCTCTAATAGCCATGATCACATTTGGCGGCATCACCAAGATACACTATCATTCTCAATTTTCTGAAATCATAAACACTACTTTAAATTCATGAACATATTTGAAATCGTGAACATTTTTCAAATTCATGTTCACTCTGACAAGTTTTTTAATATTCTCTAAAATCGAGAACATTTTTTGAATTCACGAACATATTATATTATTTGCAAATAATTTTTAAAAATCATGAACAGTTTTTTACAAAAATTTCTTTAATGGGCGAAAATTTTGAAATTGATGAATATTGTTTCGGAAATTGGTGGAACAATTTTTGAAATGCACGAACATTTTTTAAAATGCATGACCATTTTTTGAATCTGCAAACATTTCATGAATCAATAACTTATTTTCTAAGTCACGAACAGTTTTTGAATTTTTAGGATATTTTTCTATTCATGAACATTTTTTGAATTCGCAAATTGTTTTTCAATTTCATTAGCATTTTTTAATACACAAAGTTTTCAAAAAATCATGATCATTTTTTGATATCCCGAGAATATTTTTTCAAAATTTTGAATTTTTTTAATAAGCAATTTTTTTATAAAAATCACAAAAAAAATCCACAAACATTTTATTATTTGTATAAATATGTATTTCAAAATCTCAATTTTTTAAATTTTAGGAGCTTTTTTATGTCCTAAATTATTTAGACAAAAAGAAAACAGAAAATAAAAAGGGGAAATAAAAAAATTAAAAAACAGGCCGCCCGGACATGGGCCAGCCCAAACGGGCGCGCTGCTTTTTCTCCCAGCATGCTGAGCGTAGTATAGGAGGTCCTCAAAAAAAAAGTCCCTACTGCATGAGCTGGCCCAGGCGGAGGATTTCACTGTGTGGAAAGTTTTTTTTATCACTTTATAGGTGCATTGGTGGGTAATATTTTGCAACTTTGGGGGCAATTTCCGTGGCATACCGCAAGAAACAATAGCCCATTTATTATTACTAGTAAGCTTGCACGTGCAACGCACGTCAACACTGACACACATTATATTATTAAACATCTATAGTTCTAAAATAATGCATATGTGCTATTTGTGCAAATGAATGAATGAAAAGGTGATCTGTATAATGTGCAAGGATTGCATCTAAAATGGTAAGTACAATATTTTGCAAAATATTCCTGGAATAAAAAGTTAATTATTTCAAGTGCATGATTTCATCATTTACACAAAATGAAGTGATGATTTGGATAGTTTACACAAAATGTACCAAAAAACATTCCCACAACATGTGGGGATTCATTTAGTTTAACTAAAATCAACAACCATTTCTTTAAATTCGAAAGGTGCTTCGTCTCTGCACTTGAAAACCTTCATAGCATATGAAATTTAGATAGATACACAAAATGTGTGTGCTCATGTCCTTGCATGTTGGAAACAAGCATCAACAACATTTACACTCTTGTAGAGGAAATAGTGTTTGGGCAATCAACAACCAGTCACATGGTCTCCTCTACATTGGATCCAAAAAGAAAAGGAAGATTGAATGGAACTGAAACTCACAAATAGGTAGACATGCTTTCAATCTGTTGGCTAGAATTTGACAAATGCACTTGTCAGGAGTACTCTATCAATTATCTTTCATCTTCTCAAGATTAAGCACTTTAGCTGAGGCGAAGAAACGAAGCAAGACGATGCCATTTTTGAGCATGCTCTTGGTTGTCACCAATGAACCTACAACATCCATCACACGCATTATAAAGACGATGACACACAAACACATGCACACGTATTATTGTGAAACCTGACCAACTTTGAAAGCATGATCCTCTGTCCCCACTTTATACTGATTCTCATCTTTTAACCATTCTTTACACAGTGAGACAAAACTTACATGTGTCTGAGAAAGAAAAAACACTTTGAAATGTGACCATCCACATTGTCATCTTTGGTTAGAACTTAAGGTCCTTTGAGTATCAGGTCCAGCTTGCCCACAGAAAAAGCTATCTTAAAATCTCCAAAAGCTGTCCAAAAGAAAAAGGAACAATCTCACAAAACAAGTGAAACATTGGTGTTAATTTTTTAGAAGGATACATGCATCTATATGCATCTTATCGATGCCAATTTGAAAAACTGATTTACAGAAGTACCTTTCATGTGTACAAAACGCTGAAGAATTTGAACATGAACAGCCTGATACAGTACAGTAAGGACAGCGAGCACTAACAATTCACAAAAGTATATTTTCCTATACACACTCTGTTGCGGGTTAATAAAAAACGGAATATACTCAGCTGTGGGATCGATCTTCAAATTACCTTCAATTGGTTACAACCTAAAGAAGCTAGAACAACTAATCTAGTACTGCTATTTCATAAAAAATTTAACCATCACAAGCTAGAACAACCGATCTAGCTTAAGAAACCTACACAACTCATAATTTCATACGTTCATAGTAATCATCCATAGCCAGTAATTCTTCCTTTGCGTACATGCATTACCACTGAAGTAAACTGTAGCTAATAATTAGAAAGTTAGACCAAATTACGAATCACCATTACAAAGTATAACCGATTATTGACACTGGAACATTTTTCAGGCAGAACCTAAAGAAGCACCATCATAGAAATTTCTAATAGCAAGGAATTTTTCCATTCTTGGTCGGTGAATCACATACGGATGGCATCAAACCAATTGAAAAGGGTAAATAGGTATACCTAAAGCATTCTTTTATTTGCCAACACCAGTGCTTCCTCAAAGCGCCTGCTGACTGCTGTCCCTTAAATATCAAAAGATTGGTTTGCTGCCTGTTGGAGCAGCAATTTCTGCAAAACCGACAGCACCAGATGCAAACACTCCATTAGCCTTTAAATCCAAATTGAAAAAAAAATAGTGAATCAATCCAGCCAAGCAAGGTAGGACAAGCCAAGATGTACAAGGTTCACGGCAAGCTGTGTGCCCGGAATCCATCCAGCTGCCTGAGTGCTTGCTTATGTAGCCGGCCAGAAGGTTCAGACCAACGTCTACGCGTAAAATCAATCAGCAGCTTCCTTAGCTTGCAGCTGTACGTACGTGTTCTGGTCTCGGGAAGATCCAAGCCAAGTGCCTCAAATCCAACATACCCAGGCATATGGAGGGCGCTAACTGGCGGGATGCAGACACCATGGTCGCCCACGTGATGCCGTCGTTGAAGGGAACTTTCCGTCGAACCCCTCACGTAGGCGAGCAACGGCGGAGGGAGACCAGGCGCAACACCTGTGGCGACGATGTGGGTGTGCACGGCGGCGACCTCGACAGTGTCGGCGGAGTCCATGAGGAGGGAGATGTAGACGTCCTCGTCGGCCGTGACGCCGAGCAAGTCCAGTAGGTAGGAGCTCTAGATCAAAAGTAGAATTTAGGATTTGTAATGGAGGCGCAATGCATCGGGTCTGCGACAACATACCAAATTTTCTTCTCCTCTAATCCGGCGACTTGTGAGATCTCGTTCTGGGTAGGGATAGGGAAGATGATAAGAGGGGAGATGATACGAGGGGATGGGAGGTGCTGCCGGCGCACTCGTCGGTTCTGCGGAGGAGGATCAGGCGGCGGCGTGGGTCGCGGCCTTGCAATTAGCGAGCGAGGGGATCCGCTTGCGATCACTTTCCTTTTTTTTCACCCTCTGCGTGATTGTAGGGATTGCATAGGTGCGGGGCGGAGATTCCTATTCCTCTGCGATGAAGCATGTTCAGCCAACATAAAATACTAAATGCACACCAGAGAATAGATTAGATTAAGGTTAACTGTTAGATTAAGGTTAGCGGGTCTAATCGTACGGTGACAATTAAGCTGTGTACGTCTGCCGTGTGGCTTTAAGAAAGAATTAGTTTGATTGTTTATTAGTAGTAGAGATAGGTATAGATTATTATGGAGCTATATCAAGTATATGTGGATGGAGCGCAACCATTTATGTTTTGAATCGATAGTGTACTCACATTTTATATATGGACACTGTTAAATGTTAAATTTCTATATGGACACTTATGGAAAAACATGACCGTGTTAGATCATGCTCGAAATATGCCGCATTTTTCAAATGCATTGTGTCATATATCCATTGTATACAACACTTACCAGACAATGCATTTGGGTGGTTGCCTCTAGAATATTGTCATCTCTTAGAGTCAATGCATTTGGAGTGGTGTCCCAAGGCTAAAAAGTACGCAAATCTCCTCAGTTTATTAAGGCAATTTTTTAAATAAAGAATAATATTTTATGCATGCAATGAATGAGCAATTAATGATGGTATTTATTACAAAATAAATGCACAATTAATGCAGAAAATAAACGAGTATATGTAACATTATACATACCCTTATCTCACAAAAAATACTTCACAAAGATAACGCTCGATATAGATTATATTTGTACTTCACTGTTTAATGCACAATTAATGCAGAAAATAAATGAGTATATGTAACATTATACATACCCTTATCTCACAAAAAAACACTTCACAGAGATAATGCTCGATATAGATTATATTTGTACTTCACTGCTTGGAATACTTTAAAATGAAAGGATGAGCATTTGAAATATTGAATGGAAGGGAAAGAAATAAAACTAATTGGATATTACCTCCGTCCTAAAGAGCTTGTCTTAGATTTATTTAAATACAGATGTATCTAACACTAAAACATGTCTCCGTATCTAGATAAATCTAAAACAAAAATTTTGAAACCAAAGGAGTATGTTCGTATAACAAACTTTTTGGAACCAAGGGAGTATGTTCGTATATATTTTGGGAGACTACTTGTACGCTAGGAAGGAATTGTTCCTTACAAAAGAAAGAAAGAAATTTACAACCAAAAAAGTGCATGAGAAAATAACCAAAAAAGTGCATGAGAGAATAACTTTGAAAGGTATATATGGACCACACCAAGCATCCGGTGACTTCGGCGAAAGCACAATCGAAGCACACCAGAAGATCCCTGGGGAAAAAACGCACCAGAAGTTGTAGCAACATCTAAATGGAGAAGTGTACGAGGCGCCTCCAGGCATTAGCTCTCATTGTTCTCTTATGCCTCGCTACTCATCCACAATGTAAGTGGTACATAACCAACAATTTTCCTCTCGTGTCCCTTGGAAATCTTACTGTATTTTTGTGTTTCATTCCTTAACTAGTAAGGACACTGATGGATAATAAACCCTAATGTGCGCTAACAGTA
The DNA here is from genome assembly GCF_003073215.2 of Triticum urartu. Classification (NCBI taxonomy): domain Eukaryota; kingdom Viridiplantae; phylum Streptophyta; class Magnoliopsida; order Poales; family Poaceae; genus Triticum; species Triticum urartu. Next base: position 233,003,715 of record NC_053028.1, read on the forward strand.
TTACTCTTTCTCTTAATTTCGCAGGCAATGCCGTACATTATGCGTGCTTCAAGCTTACCACCATCCCAGCCTGCAATCCAGATAAAAGTATATGTTATTGTTGCACAGGGAGTTTGGCTTGCTACAAAACAAGAGATGAATGCAAAGCCCGCTGTGCTCCGCCACCTGTTGGCTTAAACGAGGGAGGGGCATCCTCCTCCTCGTCCTCTGCACTTCCATGAAATGGGATTATTATATTGTTATCTGGAACAATGTGATGGCTGCTCATTATATAATGTCTGAGTGAAGAACTATGAAATAATAAGAGAAAATAATAAAGAGCATTATCTGCAAGTTTGTAATAGGAAATTCCCTTTGCAGTTTGGGTGGGGAAATATTTAGGACGGCCATAGAGGGAACGTTCGTTTCCCCAGGGAATGATCTTTCCCTCGTACAGCATCGAACGAGCGAACGATTGTATTCATTTCCTACATTCCCTCACTTGGCTTTTCGCACGAGTGGAAAAAAAAAGATAGCCTGCTGCACCAAAAGTACCTGCAGTTTTTACACTATGATGATCCAACAGCCTCATCGGTTCGGTTGCCGATCCAGTTTTTACACTATGATGATCCGAGGGCGTCCACGGCAGAACAGTAACAAACTGACGTATTTAACATCGAATTCGAAAGGTCTTAAATGAGGATCAACTAACTAATATGCAGTCATGTACTCATGTAACCAAGTTCTTTACAACTACTCCAAGGAGAACCACACTAGTTTCTCCTAGGACTCCTTGTTTTTTTAGGTGAGGATTCCTTGAGTTTGGTACAACTCATACATGTGTTTTTCATGTCGCGTGTACTACTACCTTTGTCTTAGTGCTAGATATATCTGTTTGAACGACACTTAATATGAGACGAAGGAAGTGTTTCTTTAGTCTACGGTCGTTAACTCATTATATGGCACCGATTTGATATAGCTCGTACTACCATATGTTGTAGGCGTGTATTACTTGCTAAAAACGTTTATAGCTGTAAAAAAAGGTTCAAGGTTGGGTACCATAAATTGGATGGTATTGCGTTCACTTTAGAAAACAAAGTGTGGGGTCCTTTTTTGTACTTTTCATATTCTCCGAGAAATTTATGTTATGTTATTGCTTGTATTCGGTGTATATGTACCATTTTTACAATCGGTGGTTGTTGATCCTTTGTTAGTGACGGTGTCTAGACTGAGGGGTACTAACCTGCACGGCCTGACATTTGTGGGTCGGGCTTATGGCCCAGTGATCAACAAAGGAAGGGCTACCGAAGCTATGAACCTCGGCGTGACCAAGATGAAAACCTCGAAACCTCTGAAGACTGTTACTTCAAGGATTGCTCTGTAGCAGGCGCGTAGACGGCGTGTAACCTAGGTACCGTCGGTGCATATATAAGCCAAGGGGTTTAGTCTTTAGGGGCAAGATTATTATCCTTAGGGTTCAGAACATGATCGTACGATCTTGAGGTAGATCATCATATACTCTGTAATCCATTACATCAATACAATCAAAGCAGGACGTAGGGTTTTACCTCTTCAAGAGGGTCCGAACCTGGGTAAACATCATTTCCCTTCGTCCCTTGTTATCATTGTTTCTAGACCTACAGCTCGGCCCCCCCTATCCAAGAACCGCCGGTTTTTAGCACCGACAATTAGAAACCAACATATTATAACTTAAATGGAATGGCAAAGAAGCATACATGAGGTGGAGGGAGCTAATATTATAATTCAAAACTTACTTTCTCCGTCCTAGTTTATTGGGTCCCAAAGGATCTAGAAAGATGTAGATTATACGTGGCACAGTATAGCAAGAAGCAGGATCCCAAACAAAACAAAAGTTACAAATCGATACATACATCTTACAAAAAGGACACAGAAGAAAAACGAAGTGTGATCTGTAATTAGATTTCCACCAAGAACCGACAACATCGCCGTCAGGGATGATACCACCTGGGTCGATGGCCTTGCTGCCACTATTACCAGCTGCTTGACGTAGGAGGGAGTCACCAACATATGCAGTCAGGCTGGGAGGAAAGGACATGGATGGCGTCAACAGACGTCGGAATCCCATGGTACGACACTGGATAGCAACCTTCAATGTATCAGGCCAAATCAATGGAGTCCAATGAATTGATCATCGTACATGAATCGTATCTTTAAGTGTCATCTGCACTACTCCTTCCATTCACTATTATAAGATGTTCTTACTTTTTTCTAACTCGTATGTATGTAAACACATTTTGATGTGCTAGTTCACTCATTTCAGTCCGTATCTAGTCCATATTAAAATTTCTAGAACATCTTTTAGTGGTGAATGGAGGGAGTACTAGGTTGGTTTGGGAAATAAGGTGTTTCTAAACTGTCTTCATGTTGGATGAGAACCAACATAAGCAATTATGTTTTCATTTTTATATATGCGACACATCCTATCTGTGAACCAAATTTTTGTTCCATTGTTCTAACTTGTTACGACTATTATTCAATATTTGGTTATCCTTGGTCTTTGTTTTCCTTATCCTCAAGAACAACATGTATTTGTATTCTGTCGCAGTCTACAGACAACTTCCTAGTGAGGAAGCAAATCTCAAACTGCCAAACCAATATCATAGTAACAAAACTGTAGTAAAACATATTATAATCCTCACATTGACGCGCAATGAGTCTACAACGGTGAGCTAATGAACACATATATGGTAGCCCATCAGTACGATATGATATTAAGAGAGTTATCGGATATAATAGGCCGGAACATAAGCCTCCGCCCAAACAGTTGAGTTCTAGAATAAGAAGTAGATGGAAAAAGACAACTTTGGTAAATTCGTCTTCATGAAGCCATGAACCAGTTTTTGCAAAACCATCTGTCAATAGGTAGGCCTAAAGGCATATCAGACATAACTAAGATTTCACATCCATATAGTGTTGGGGAACGCAGTAATTTCAAAAAAAAAATCTACGCACACGCAAGATCCATCTAGGTGATGCATAGCAACGAGAGGGGAGAGTGTTGTCCACGTACCCTCGTAGACCATAAGCGGAAGCGTTATGACAACGCGGTTGATGTAGTCGTACATCTTCACGATCCGGCCGATCCTAGCACCAAAGGTATGGCACCTCCGCGATCTGCACACGTTCAGCTCGGTGACGTCCCACGAACTCTAGATCCAGCTGAGTGTCGAGGGAGAGCTTCGTCAGCACGACGATGTGATGACGGTGATGATGAAGTTACCGACGCAGGGCTTCACCTAAGCACTACAACGATATGACCGAGGTGGAAATCTGTGGAGGGGGGCACCGCACACGGCTAAGAGATCAACTTGTGTGTCTATGGGGTGCCCCCTTCCCCCGTATATAAAGGAGTGGCGGAGGGGGAGGGCCGGCCCTCTATGGCGCGCCCAGGGGGGGAGTCCTACTCCCAGTGGGAGTAGGATTCCCCCTTTCCCTTGTTGGAGTAGGAGAGAAGGAAAGGGGAGAGAGAGGGAAAGAAGGGGGGCCGCCCCCACCCAATTCGGATTGGGCTAGGGGGGGGGCGCCCTCCACCTTGGCCTTCCTCTCCTCTCTTCCACTAAGGCCCAACAAGGCCCATATACTCCCCGAGGATTCCGGTAACCCCCGGTACTCCGGTAAATGCCCGAACTCACCCGGAACCATTTCGATGTCCAAACATAACCTTCCAATATATCGATCTTTATGTCTTGAGCATTCCAAGACTCCTCGTCATGTCCGTGATCATATACGGGACTCCGAACTACCTTCGGTACATCAAAACACATAAACTCATAATACCGATCGTCACCGAACGTTAAGCGTGCGGACCCTATGGGTTCGAGAACTATGTAGACATGACCAAGACTCATCTCCGGTCAATAGCCAATAGCAGAACCTGGATGCTCATATTGGTTCCTACATATTCTACGAAGATCTTTATCGGTCAAACCGCATAACAACATACGTTGTTCCCTTTGTCATCGGTATGTTACTTGCCCGAGATTCGATCATCGGTATCCCAATACCTAGTTCAATCTCATTACCGGCAAGTCTCTTTACTCATTCCGTAATGCAACATCTAGTAACTAACTCATTAGTCACATTGCTTGCAAGGCTTATAGTGATGTGCATTACCGAGAGGGCCCAGAGATACGTCTCTGATACACGGAGTGACAAATCCTAATCTCGATCTATGCCAACTCAACAAACACCATCGGAGACACCTGTAGAGCATATTTATAGTAACCCAGTTACGTTGTGACGTTTGATAGCACACTAAGTGTTCCTCCGGTATTCCGGAGTTGCATAATCTCATAGTCATAGGAACATGTATAAGTTATGGAGAAAGCAATAGCAGTAAACTAAATGATCAAAGTGCTAAGCTAACGGATGGGTCAAGTCAATCACATCATTCTCTAATGATGTGATCCCGTTCATCAAATGACAACTCTTTGTCCATGGCTAGGAAACTTAACCATCTTTGATTAACGAGCTAGTCAAGTAGAGGCATACTAGTGACACTCTGTTTGTCTATGTATTCACACATGTACAAAGTTTCCGGTTAATACAATTCTAGCATGAATAATAAACATTTATCATGATATAAGGAAATATAAATAACAACTCTATTATTGCCTCTAGGGCATATTTCCTTCAGTCTCCCACTTGCACTAGAGTCAACAATCTAGATTACATTGTGATGATTCTAACACCCATGGAGTCTTGGTGCTGATCATGTTTTGCTCGTGAGAGAGGCTTAGTCAACGGGTCTGCAACATTCAGGTCCGTATGTATCTTGCAAATCTCTATGTCTCCATCCTTGAATTGATCGCGGATGGAATTTAAGCGTCACTTGATGTGCTTGGTTCTCTTGTGAAATCTGGATTCCTTTGCCAAGGCAATTGCACCAGTATTGTCACAAAAGATTTTCATTGGACCGGATGCACTAGGTATGACACATAGATCGGATATGAACTCCTTCATCCAGACTCCTTCATTTGCTGCTTCCGAAGCAGCTATGTACTTCGCTTCACACGTAGATCCCGTCACGACACTTTGCTTGGAACTGCACCAACTCACAGCTCCACCATTCAATAAAAATACGTATCCGGTTTGTGACTTAGAGTCATCCGGATCAGTGTCAAAGCTTGCATCGACATAACCGTTTACGACGAGCTCTTTGTCACCTCCATAAACGAGAAACATATCCTTAGTCCTTTTCAGGTATTTCAGGATGTTCTTGACCGATGTCTAGTGATCCACTCCTGGATTACTTTGGTACCTCCCTGCTAAACTAATAGCAAGGCACACATTAGGTCTAGTACACAGCATTGCATACATGATAGAACCTATGGCTGAAGCATAGGGAATGACTTTCATTTTCTCTCTATCTTCTGGTCGGGCATTGAGTCTGACTCAACTTCACACCTTGTAACACAGGCAAGAACCCTTTCTTTGCTTGATCCATTTTGAACTTCTTCAAAACTTTATTAAGGTATGTGCTTTGTGAAGGTCTAATTAAGCGTCTTGATCTATCTCTATAGATATTGATGCCCAATATATAAGCAGCTTCACCGAGGTCTTTCATTGAAAAATTCTTATTCAAGTATCCTTTTATGCTATTCAGAAATTCCTATCATTTCCGATCAACAATATGTCATCTACATATAATATCAGAAATGCTACAAAGCTCCCACTCACTTTCTTGTAAATACAGGCTTCTCCAAAAGTATGTATAAAACCATATGCTTTGATCACACTATCAAAGTGTATATTCCAACTCCGAGAGGCTTGCACCAGTCCATAAATGGATCGCTGGAGCTTGCATACTTTGTTAGCACCTTTTGGATCGACAAAACCTTCTAGTTGCATCATATACAACTCTTCTTTAAGATATCCATTAAGGAATGCGGTTTTGACATCCATTTGCCAAATTTCATAATCATAAAATGCGGCAATTGCTAACATGATTCAGACGGACTTAAGCATCGCTACGGGTGAGAAGGTCTCATCATAGTCAACTCCTTGAACCTATCAAAAACCTTTTGCAACAAGTCGAGCTTTGTAGACAGTAACATTACCGTCAGCGTCAGTCTTCTTCTTGAAGATCCATTTATTCTCTATGGCCTGCCGATCATCGGGCAAGTCAACCAAAGTCCACACTTTGTTCTCATACATGGATCCCATCTCAGATTTCATGGCCTCAAGCCATTTTGCGGAATCTGGGCTCATCATCGCTTCCTCATAGTTCGTAGGTTCGTCATGGTCAAGTATCATGACTCTCCAGAACAGGATTACCGTACCACTCTAGTGCGGATCTTACTCCGGTTGACCTACGAGGTTCGGTAGTAACTTGATCAGAAGTTTCATGATCATCATCATTAGCTTCCTCACTTACTGGTGTAGGAATCACTGGAACTGATTTTTGTGATGAACTACTTTCCAATAAGGGAGTAGGTACAATTACCTCATCAAGTTCTACTTTCCTCCCACTCACTTCTTTCGAGAGAAACTCCTTCTCTAGAAAGGATCCATTCTTAGCAACGAATATCTTGCCTTCGGATCTGTGATAGAAGGTGTACCCAACAGTCTCCTTTGGGTATCCTATGAAGAAACATTTCTTCGATTTGGGTTCGAGGTTATCAGGTTGAAGCTTTTTCACATAAGCATCGTAGCCCCAAACTTTAAGAAACGACAACTTGGGTTTCTTGCCAAACCATGGTTCATAAGGTGGCATCTCAACGGATTTCGATGGTGCCCTATTTAACGTGAATGCAGCCGTCTCTAAAGTATAACCCCAAAACAATAGCGGTAAATCAGTAAGAGACATCATAGATCGCACCATATCTAAGAAAGTGCGGTTACGACGTTCGGACACACCATTACGCTGTGGTGTTCCAGGTGACATGAGTTGGGAAACTATTCCGCATTGTTTCAAATGAAGACCAAACTCGTAACTCAAATATTCTCCTCCACGATCAGATCATAGAAACTTAATTTTCTTGTTACGATGATTTTCCACTTGACTCTGAAATTCTTTGAACTTTTCAAATGTTTCAGACTTATGTTTCATCAAGTAGATATACCCATATCTGCTCAAATCATCTATGAAGGTAAGAAAATAACGATACCCGCCGTGAGCATCAACACTCATCGGACCGCATACATCAATATGTATTATTTCCAACAAGTCTGTTGCTCGCTCCATTGTTCCAGAGAACGAAGTCTTAGTCATCTTGCCCATGAGGCATCGTTCACAAGCATCAAGTGATTCATAATCAAGTGATTCCAAAAGCCCATCAACATGGAGTTTCTTCATGCGCTTTACACCAATATGACCTAAACGGCAGTGCCACAAATAAGTTGCACTATCATTATTAAACTTATATCTTTTGGCTTCAATACTATGAACATGTGTATCACTACTATCAAGATTTAGTAAAAATAGACCACTCATCAAGGGTGCATGACCATAAAAGATATTACTCATATAAATAGAACAACCATTATTCTCTGATTTAATGAATAACCGTCTCGCATTAAACAAGATCCAGATATAATGTTCATGCTCAACGCTGGCACCAACTAACAATTATTTAGGTCTAAAACTAACCCTGAAGGTAGATGTAGAGGTAGCGTGCTGACGGCGATCACATCGACTTTGGAACCATTTCCCACGCGCATCATCACCTCGTCCTTAGCCAATCTTCGCTTAATCCGTAGCCCCTGTTTCGAGTTGCAATTATTAGCAACAGAACCAGTATCAAATACCCAGGCGCTACTGCGAGCATTAGTAAGGTACACATCAATAACATGAATATCAAATATACCTTTCACTTTGCCATCCTTCTTCTCCGCCAAATACTTAGGGCAGTTCCACTTCCAGTGACCACTCCCTTCGCAGTAGAAGCACTCAGTCTCAGGCTTAGGTCCAGACTTGGGCTTCTTCACTTGAGTAGCAACTTGCTTGCTGTTCTTCTTGAAGTTCCCCTTCTTCCCTTTACCCTTTTTCTTGAAACTGGTGGTCTTGTTTACCATCAACACTTGATGCCCCTTCTTAATTTCTACCTCCGCAGCCTTTAGAATCGCGAAGAGCTCGGGAATCGTCTTATCCATCCCTTGCATATTATAGTTCATCACGAAGCTCTTGTAGCTTGGTGGCAGTGATTGAGGAACTCTATCAATGACACTATCATCAGGAAGATTAACTCCTAGCTGAGTCAAGTGGTTGTGGTACCCAGACATTCTGAGTATATGTTCACTGACAGAACTATTCTCCTCCATTTTGCAGCTGTACAACTTATTGGAGACTTCATATCTCTCAATCCGGGCATTTTCTTGAAATATTGACTTCAACTCCTGGAACATCTCATTTGCTCCATGACATTCGAAACGTCGTTAAGTCCCGGTTCTAAGCCGTAAAGCATGGCACACTGAACTATCGAGTAGTCATCAGCTTTGCTCTGTCAGGTGTTCATAACATCTAGCGTTGCTCCTACAACGGGTTTGTCACCTAGCGGTGCTTCCAGGACGTAATCCTTCTGTGCAGCAATGAGGATAATCCTCAAGTTACGGACCCAGTCCGTGTAATTGCTACCATCATCTTTCAACTTAGCTTTCTCTAGGGACACATTAAAATTCAACGGAACAACAACACGGGCCATCTATGTACAACACCACAGAATACTATCAGGTACTAAGTTCATGATAAATTAAAGTTCAATTAATCATATTACTTAAGAACTCCCACTTAGATAGACATCCCTCTAATCATCTAAGTGATCACATGATCCATATCAACTAAACCATGTCCGATCATCACGTGAGATGGAGTAGTTTTCAATGGTGAACATCACTATGTTGATCATATCTACTATATGATTCACGCTCGACCTTTCGGTCTCAGTGTTCCGAGGCCATATCTGCATATGCTAGGCTTGTCAAGTTTAACCCGAGTATTCCGCATGTGCAAAACTTGCTTCCACCCGTTGTATGTCAATGTAGAGCTTATCACACCTGATCATCATGTGGTGTCTCGGCACGACGAACTATAGCAACAGTGCATACTCAGGGAGAACACTTATACCTTGAAATTTAGTGAGAGATCATCTTATAATGCTACCGCCGAACTAAGCAAAATAAGATGCATACAAGATAAAGATCACATGCAATCAATATAAGTGATATGATATGGCCATCATCATCTTGTGCCTTTGATCTCCATCTCCAAAGCACTGTGATGATCACCATCGTCACCGCCTTGACACCCTGATCTCGATCGAAGCATCGTTGTCGTCTTGCCAACTATTGCTTCTACGACTATTGCTACCGCTTAGTGATAAAGTAAAGGAATTACATGGCGATTGCATTTCATACAATAAAGCGACAACCATATGACTCCTGCCAGTTGCAGATAACTCTATTACAAAACATGATCATCTCATACAATAAAATTTAGCATCATGTATTGACCATATCACATCACAACATGCCCTGCAAAAACAAGTTAGACGTCCTCTACTTTGTTGTTGCAAGTTTTACGTGGCTGCTATGGGCTGAGCAAGAACTGCTCTTACCTACGCATCAAAAACCACAATGTGGTATAGTGATTGCTTTTTGATCTTCAGAAAGAATCATGTTCATTGAATCCGATTCAGCTAAAGTTGGGGATACTGACACCCACTAGCCACCTGTGTGCGAAGCACGTCGATAGAACTAGTCTCGCGTAAGCGTACGCGTAATGTCGGTCTGAGCCGCTTAATCCAACAATACCGCTAAATCAAGGATCAACTAGTGACGGCAAGCAATATGTATATACCCACGCCCACAACTCCTTTGTGTTCTACTCGTGCATATAACATCTACGCATAGACCTGGCTCGAATGCCACTATTGGGGAACGCAGTAATTTAAAAAAATCCTATGCACACGCAAGATCCATCTAGGTGATGCATAGCAACGAGAGGGGAGAGTGTTGTCCACGTACCCTCGTAGACCATAAGCGGAAGCGTTATGACAACGCGGTTGATGTAGTCGTACGTCTTCATGATCCGACCGATCCTAGCACCGATGGTACGACACCTCCGCGATCTGCACACGTTTAGCTTGGTGACGTACCACGAACTCTAGATCCAGCTGAGTGTCGAGGGAGAGCTTCGTCAGCACGACGGCATGATGACGGTGATGATGAAGTTACCGTCATAGGGCTTCGCCTAAGCACTACAACGATATGACCAAGGTGGAAATCTGTGGAGGGGGCACCGCACATGGCTAAGAGATCAACTTGTGTGTCTATGGGGTGCCCCCTCCCCCGTTTATAAAGGAGTGGAGGAGGGGGAGGGCCGGTCCTCTATGGCGCGCCCAAGGGTGGGAGTCCTACTCCCGGTGGGAGTAGGATTCCCCCTTTCCCTTGTTGGAGTAGGAGAGAAGGAAAGGGGAGAGAGAGGGAAGGAAGGGGGGCCCGGCCCCCTACCCAATTCGGATTGGGCTAGGGGGCGCCCTCCACCTGGCCTTCCTCTCCTCTCTTCCACTAAGGCCCAATAAGGCCCATATACTCCCCGGGGGGTTCCGGTAACCCCCGGTACTCCGGTAAATGCCCGAACTCACCCGGAACCATTCCGATGTCCAAACATAGCCTTCCAATATATCGATCTTTATGTCTTAACCATTCCGAGACTCCTCGTCATGTCCATGATCATATCCAGGACTCTGAACTACCTTCGGTACATCAAAACACATAAACTCACAATACCGATCGTCACCGAACGTTAAGCGTGCGGACCCTACGGGTTCGAGAACTATGTTGACATGACCGAGACTCATCTCCGGTCAATAACCAATAGCGGAACCTGGATGCTCATATTGGTTCCTACATATTCTACGAAGATCTTTATCGGTCAAACCGCATAACAACATACGTTGTTCCCTTTGTCATCGGTATGTTACTTGCCCGAGATTTGATCATCGGTATCCCAATACCTAGTTCAATCTCGTTACCGGCAAGTCTCTTTACTCATTCCGTAATGCAACATCCTGTAACTAACTCATTAGTCACATTGCTTGCAAGGCTTATAGTGATGTGCATTACCGAGAGGGCCCAGAGATACCTCTCTGATACACGGAGTGACAAATCCTAATCTCGATCTATGCCAACTCAACAAACACCATCAGAGACACCTGTAGAGCATCTTTATAGTCACCCAGTTACGTTGTGACGTTTGATAGCACACTAAGTGTTCCTCCGGTATTCAGGAGTTGCATAATCTCATAGTTATAGGAACATGTATAAGTTATGGAGAAAGCAATAGCAGTAAACTAAATGATCAAAGTGCTAAGCTAACGGATGGGTCAAGTCAATCACATCATTCTCTAATGATGTGATCCTGTTCATCAAATGACAACTCTTTGTCCATGGCTAGGAAACTTAACCATCTTTGATTAACGACCTAGTCAACTAGAGGCATACTAGTGACACTCTGTTTGTCTATGTATTCACACATGTACTAAGTTTCTGGTTAATACAATTCTAGCATGAATAATAAACATTTATCATGATATAAGGAAATATGAATAACTACTTTATTATTGCCTCTAGGTCAGATTTCCTACATATAGGATCGCATTATCTTCAGCACCACACACTCCAGCATGGGCGGATCTAGTGTGGGGGCATGGGGGCCATTGCTCCACAAACATTTTGCAAATTTTATTTTACTAGTGTAATTTTTATCCATCGTATATTAATTTTGGTGTAGTGTAACAAACAAATCTAGCAATTGGGATGTTGTCCATGGTTGCCGCCACATTGTCAAATCCTAGATCCGCCACTGCGCTCTAGTCTGTTCAAGAAGCCAATGAACTGAGGTTCAGGAAAAAAGATGATAGAAGTGCGAAAAAGCTATGGAAAGCATGCATTGTCGAACTATTGAAACTACCACAGTGCTCTATATGATCAACATCCATCTCACTACAAATCTGGTAGGGGACATTGCCTAACGCGATGGCTGCAATGAGAAGTAATATCTCTATGATCTACAGAAACAATAAAAGTAATTCAGATAGATTTTATTAAGCCAAAAACACATGGAGGGGGTTAGAAATATGCATTATCCCATCTCCAATGAAGAAAAGGCAACGGAGTCGAGGATCTCGTAGTGATGCTTAAGAGCTAACACGTATAAATCCATGAAGAGTAGTGGACAACTCCACAGACACTGCAAACCAGCCACTGCAACAAGGAAGCCGGGCCCAAGCAGCAACTCATGATTACATTATGGTGAAATGAATTAAATGTGGTTTTCATTATTATAAAAAATAAGAGAGATGCTCACCAAAAGGCAGGTTTAGTGTGGATCTAGTGTGGGGGGCATGGGGGCCATTAGCCCCACAAACATTTTACAAATTTTCTTTTACTAGTGTAATGTTTATCCATCATATATTAATTTTGGTGTAGTGTAATAAATAATCTAGCAATTGGAACGTTGTCCATGGTTGCCCCCACATTGTCAAATCCTAGATCCTCCACTGCACTCTAGTCTGTTCAATAAGCCAATGAACTGAGGTTCAGGAAAAAAGTTGGTAGAAGTGCGAAAAAGCTAAGGAAAGCACACACTGTCGAACTATTAAAACTACCACAATGCTCTATATCATCAACATCCTGCTCACTACAAATCTGGTAGCAGACACCGCCTGACGCGCTGGCTGCAATGAGAAGTAATATTTCTATGATCCACAGAAACAATAAAAGTAATTCAGATAGATATCATTAAGCCAAAAACACGGGGAGGAGTTAGAAATATGTATTGCCTCATCTCCAATGAAGAACAGAGAATGGAGTTAGAGGATCTTGTAGATGACGCTTAAGCGCTAACGCGTATAAATCCATGAAGAGTAGTGGAAAACTCCGCAGACACTACAAACCAGCTACTTCAACAAGGAAGGTGGGGCCAAGCAGCAACTCATGAGTAGATTATGGTGAAATGAACTAAATGTGGTTTTCGTTATTTGAAAAATAAGAGAGATGCTCACCAAAAGGCAGGTTTTAGAGGTGAAGTCGGTGGAGGCTAGTGTCACATCCTTTGTCTGGTAATGACCTAGGGTAGCTTTTCTTGTTTGCATATTGTCTAAAATTCAAATGAATTTGAAATGGGGATTGATCAAACCCTAGCACCACATTGATAAACTAGGTTCAACTAAAACATTTTTCAATGAACCCAAAATGCCCTTAAAAATGTTTGTGATTTAAGAAAAAAGGTGAAAAACTTAACCAGAGATGATGCACATATTTTCATGGCATTTATGTCCTTTGAACTAATTCATATTGTATTTGAGTTGGAGCTATGAAATGCTATAAATATTTTTATAGCTCCAATAATTTTGAAACTTGGTGAGTGTCTAGAATAATTCAGTTAGTGCCCACAAAAAGTTTTAGATTTTTAGAAAATGATTTGGTTTGCAAATCGAATCAAAACAAATTACAGAAAAAGAAAAATGGAAACAAAATAGAAAAGACACACAGAGAGAGAGAGAGAGCGCTTACCTGCGGCCCAGCTAGACGGCCCATCCCACCAGGGGCAGGGGCGTCTTCCTCCTCGTGCCTAAAGGACGCGTGCGTGTGCCTAATGCGCTCGCACGCTCCACATGAAACACCACTTGCCTGCCTCCACCCGCCAGTGCAACACTATGGATTAGCTCCTCCTTGTTGTCCACATTGAGCAGACCTTGCCATTACCCCCCTCACCCTCTCCCTCGGCCTCGCCCTCCATTGCTGAAGCCGCCATGACCATGATGCCGTGAACCTTGCGGCCACAGCCACCCCCATGCTCCCTCGACATCTCCAGCACCTTCGCCTTGCCACCCTCGTCCTCTCCACTGAGCCACACAACATCAGACGCATCGCAGCGTCATCTTCATCGCCTTCTTCCTCCTTGGATGCCGAAGCTCGCCATCGTCGATTCACCATCTCCAACGCCTCCTTGATCCCACTGAGCTACACGTCGACCTCCCTGTGAGCTCTGCCACCGTTTCCCCTAACCTCGCACTCGATTTAGATCTCTTACCGTCTATCCCTCGTTGACTGAAGTGCGCTACCGCACAATCTTGTCATCGACATAGCTTCGTGACCATTTGGCCACTCTGACTTGTCCAACAGCATCACAGCAACACGTAGTGCCTCGCTAGCCCGTCCGTTTGTTCATTTGCAAGCCACAACGCCAAACCTGCGAGCACCCGACCTCCAGCCGCTACAAAATTCATCGCTGTCATCGACTCCGTCCATCCCAGCTCTAGCCACCACCACCGTTCGACGTGCATGATGTCACAACCGTTGGTTAATTCTTGTAATTAGTTGCATTTAGAATCATCATGCATCATTTCCAAATTTCTGAAAGTTGAATTCAGGAATTCTGAAAGCCTCAGAAGATAATTTTAAAATATAAACTCAAATTTCTTTAATGAACATAAGAAAATATTCTTTTTACAATATAAAATGTTTGCAATGAAAGAATATTTTAAACAACATTTTATGGAAGTTTAAAAGTATTTATTTTGGAGCTTGAATTAACTCAATATGGTGTTTGAACTTGGTTTATTTTTATAGTAAATAGATTTTGGACCCAATAATTCTGAAACTGTTGTGGAACACTACTTTTATTGCCCTTACCTGCCACAATAATTTTTAGAATTTACAAAAAAGGGTTTGATGTTTCAAATCAAACCAAAACATATTCAAATAAATAGAAAAAGAATAAAAGGAAAAGTGCAATGTGCTTACCTATGGCCCATTACTGTAGTGGCCCAGCCTAGCGAGGGACAGGGTTGTCTTCAACTGCTCGCCAAAAGGACAAGTCATGGTAGAGCGCGTACCGTCGGCTGCCACCTCCCGGATATGTTCCGGATGACCCTGACCCTATCCTGCTCGCCTGGAACGCCACTGTGACGCCCCCGATTTAATCGTACACTAATCATACACACAAACGTGTACGATCAAGATCAGGGACTCATGGGAAGATATCACAACACAACTCTACAAATAAAACAAGTCATACAAGCATCATATTACAAGCCAGGGGCCTCGAAGGCTCGAATACAAGAGAACGATCATAGACGAGTCAGCGGAAGCAACAATATCTGAGTACAGACATAAGTTAAACAAGTTTGCCTTAAGAAGGCTAGCACAAACTGGGATACAGATTGAAAGAGGCTCATGCCTCCTGCCTGGGATCCTCCTAAACTACTCCTGGTCGTCGTCAGCGGGCTGCACGTA
The DNA here is from genome assembly GCF_003073215.2 of Triticum urartu. Classification (NCBI taxonomy): domain Eukaryota; kingdom Viridiplantae; phylum Streptophyta; class Magnoliopsida; order Poales; family Poaceae; genus Triticum; species Triticum urartu. The sequence goes on from NC_053028.1 coordinate 233,018,976, forward strand.
GTAGTAGGCACCTCTCGAGTAGTAGTAGTCGTCATCGACAGTGGCGTCTGGCTCCTGGGCTCCATCGTTTGGTCGCAGCAATCGAGTATAGGAAGGGGAAAAAAGGGGGGGGGGGAGCAAAGCAACCGTGAGTACTCATCCAAAGTACTCGCAAGCAAGGAGCTACACTACATATGTATGCATTGGTATCAAATGGAATAAGGGTATCATATGTGGACTGAACTGCAGAAAGCCGGAATAAGAGGGGGATAGCTAATCCTGTCGAGGACTACGCTTCTGGCCACCTCCATCTTGCAGCATGGAGAAGAGAGTAGATGGTAAGCTCACCAAGTAGCATCGCATAGCATAAACCTAACCGATGATCCTCCCCTCGTCGCCCTGTGAGAGAGAGACCACCGGTTGTATCTGGCACTTGGAAGGGTGTGTTTTATTAAGTATCTGGTTCTCGCTGTCATAAGGACAAGGTACAACTCCAAGTCATCCTGTTACCGAAGATCACGGCTATTCGAATAGATTAACTTCCCTGCAGGGGTGCACCACATAACCCAACACGCTCGATCCCATTTGGCCGGACACACTTTCCTGGGTCATGCCTGGCCTCGGAAGATCAACACGTCGCAACCCTACCTAGGCACAACAGAGAGGTCAGCACGCCGGTCTAAATCCTATGGCGCAGGGGTCTGGGTCAATCGCCCATTGCACACCTGCACGTTGCGAGGGCGGCCGGAAGCAGAACTAGCCCCCTTAATACAAGAGTAGGCTTCCGGTCCAATCCGGCGCGCGCCGCTCAGTTGCTGACGTCACGAAGGCTTCGGCTGATACCACGACGTCGAGTGCCCATAACTATCCCCGCGTAGATGGTTAGTGCGTATAGGCCAGTAGCCAGACTCAGATCAAATACCAAGATCTCGTTAAACATGTTAAGTATTCGCGAACGCCGACCAGGGCCAGGCCCACCTCTCTCCTAGGTGGTCTCAAACTGCCCTGTCGCTCCGCCACAAAGTAACAGTCGGGGGCTGTCGGGAACCCAGGCCCACCTCTACCGGGATGGAGCCACCCGCCCCTTCAGCCCCCAACTCGGAACAGTACCACAGGTAATGTAACAGTGTAAAGTATATAGTATATGCTCGTGATCACCTCCTGAAGTGATCACGGCCCAGTAGTATAGCATGGCAGACGGACAAGAGTGTAGGGCCACTGATGGAACACTAGCATCCTATACTAAGCAGTAGGATAGCAGGTAAAGGTAACAACAGTAGTAGCAAGGACAGGCTATGCAACAGGATAGGATTAACGGAAAGCAGTAACATGTTACACTGCTCCAATGCAAGCAGTAGAGAGTAGAGTAGGCGATATCTGGTGATCAAGGGGGGGGGGCTTGCCTGGTTGCTCTGGCAAGAGAGAGGGGTCATCAACACCGTAGTCGTACTGGGGGGTCTCCGGCAGTCTCGGGGTCTACCGGAAAGAAGTAACGGAGGGGGAACACAATAAATAACAGGGAAATCAATGTAACAAAAAGCAAGATGTGGCATTACGTTGTGCTAGGGGTGACCTGACGCGGTACGAGGTGATACCGGTGAAGCGGGGAAACATCCGGGAAAATATCCCCGGTGTTTCGCATTTTTGGACAGATGAACCGGAGGGGGAAAGTTGCGTGTTCGCTATGCTAGGGATGCGTGGCGGACGAACGGGCTGCGTAACCGGATTCGTCTCGTCGTTCTGAGCTACTTTCATGTACAAAGTATTTTCATCCGATATACGGTTTATTATATATTAATTTTCTAAAGTTTTAATTCATTTTTGGAATTAACAGATTTAATTTAAATAAAAACAGGTTTACTGCATCAGCATGACATCATCATGATGTCAGCAGTCAACAGTGTGTTTGACTGGGTCAACTGACGTGTGGGCCCTGGTTGTCAGAGACTACTAACTAATTATTTGTTAACATTTAATTAGCAGGTTTAATTAGAGTTAATCAGTTAACTAAACATTGTTAATTAAGTTAATTAATTAATTACATAATTAATTAAGTATTATTTATTTAATTAATTCTTTTTATTAATTTAATTATATACTTATTTATTTTGGTTTATTAATAACTTAAAAAAAGTTCTGTTTACGAAATCCTAACGAATCTTCTCGGTCTTGGTTGCTCCTCTCAAAGTGGTCGATCCATAGCGCTGATGTCTTCATTTCTCTGCTTCAGGTCATCAGGATGAAGTTGTCGTCCTTCTTTCAGGATCTTCATCGTAATTACGAAAGGGTAAGAAGGGAAAACTCGATATGGATGGATCCTAACAAGATCGAGCATCAGATGGTTAACTCAGGGAAGAAGCATAAGTATCTCTCGATTTGAAACTTAAGAAGATATCGAGACCATGAGAAGCTCCAACGGATAGGCAATCGTTCGATGCCTAATCAGTAGGTGAAAGGGTTTCAGGGCAACGAGAATAGGTATTGCGCCTCATACCAGAATAGATCACTAGACAGGTGGTCCGTGAATTACATACGAAGTCAAGCGCGAGGAACAACCTTGGGAACAGGTGGTGTATAGGAGAGTCAGGTTTCGATCCTGTGGAACTGTGGTTTATGGGCCCACCATGTGGGATAAAAGTAGGAGTGGTGACATCTTGCATGGTCACGATAGCAAGGCATTTCAGAGGCTAGCCTGTCAGTTATGTCGGCAACAACATCGATACCAAGGGCGAGGGACAAAGCGAACCATTTTCCTGCTTGTTGAACGAGGCGGACCAATAGGCAAAGTTCTCGTCCATCGGTTGTTACCGGGATGCTATCAACAATGGTAACAGGGTCTTACTGACAGAGTTGTACAACGAGGTGCTGACTAAGCAGTGAATTATCACTGCTCAGTTAAGTCAGATTACAAGAAAGCTTAACAAGACAATGGAAAGGAAAATTTGATTATCAGGTTTAAACAGAAGAATGGAAAGGAAAATGTGTTTTAAACACATAATTCAGGGATATATCCTTCCCAAGGACAAGCAGAGCATGATATCCGTGGCATGATATCATGTAGAAAACCCCTTAGGTAAGGGGAGAGAAATTTCATGACATTACCCATACAACGATGTTTGGATAATTGAGCAAGAAACATTTAGCATTGGCTTCAAATGTTCTTGTTGGAAATCGGAGTACCACAGACAGGCTTCGAGATAGCATTGACATGGTCATCAGGTAAGGATCATGCTATGGATACACAAAGGATCCATCAGGAACAACTTATAGAATAAGTCTTACCATTTTCTCATGGAAGAAAGGATAACCTTACTAAAATGGAAACTATAACCACAAGTCCTTCGGCTAGGTGTGATGGGCATGACATCACCTTACCAATATATAAGGACTAGTGTTATAACTCTTGGAGATATGTCCCAACCATCATATCTGACCGGGATTCATATCTGATTGGTGTTAGGATACCTCAGACTCGGGGTGCCTGAGAAGAAGAGGTGCAACACAATTGACGAGATGACATTATATGACTCTTGGGAAATGAACTATGAAAGCGAGTCCCGATCAAGGGTTCATCATTAAGCCAAGGGGAGGATGAGGAAGTGGCTGATGGACTCAGTAATAATTCAACGAGGTATCCAAAAGGATGCATCTCCACAATTATGTGGATAGGGAGATAGCTTGTCAAATCAAATAATATAATGAAGTATGCTCGAGGAAAACATACACAATTAAACATTGGTTGAAAGGTGCGCCCGAATTATGGGTTGGGTTGCATGACCAATGTCAGAATGGTGATTCAATAATCAATAGTCTAAGAATGAACGGATATGACAAGAAGTATCACTTGTACCAAGAATGCATAAGAGGTGGTGAAATTCCCACAACATTCTTGACATAAAAGGTGGTAATATCCAAGGTAAAGAAGAACAATGCCGGGTAGCAAGGAACTCAAGGTATAACACAAAACACGAACAAGTTTGTGTCGAACGGAAGGCAATAAAGTGGTAGATGATAAAACAAATCATCAAGGGCAAGGATGGTATTTCTCATCATGAATTTGATATATATCTTGGAAGAGCTCAGGATGTTGCCGATGACCACGACACATTTGTCGAGAGATTTCATGAAGATGTAATCGGTCGGCGATGACATCAAGTGAAATGATGATGCAGCGAAAGTCAAATAATACTTGAAGAAGAACTCATAAGAAGTTATGCAGTTCCGTGATAATCTCGAGATACCAGAGGGGGTAATACTCTATGACAGATCAAAGTAGAGGTTGGACTGGGGTATTGCTCTACAGAAGACAAGCGCTTAAACTTGCACGCGAAATGGTATTTAAAGGAGAACATGGTCGGAACCACGATTGCAAAAGGCCAGATCCCGGATATAAGATGAACTTATACCAAAGGAATAATTTAATTTAAGAGAAGCTTTAATGATAAGATCTACATTGTGTCCATGGGCATGAACACAAAGTTCAAGGTCGACTCCCACTTCTCCAATGCATAACCTTTCATTCACTTCTCACTTTCGAAGAAGTTGTAGTGTTGAATTTTTATCTGGCAAAATACCAGAAGTGTATGACTCGTGAAAACTTTCGAGTTCACACAGTTTAGAGAAGGCATATGTTCAACCCATAGGGGCTTCTGAGAAACATATACCACAAGTTTCAAGAGTAAATATCCCAAGCTCGAAAGTAGAGCAAGGTTGAGAAAGTAGATGATACCATTTACCAAAGGCATTATGTATCCGAGGGAAGGCTCACAAGGTTATTGAATATGAAGGACGCTGTCGGATAGAATCCATTAAAGGATCTGCCAGTCCATAACAAAGCTGACGTGAGCATCGGCACACAACCAGAGGAAGTAACAATGCAAAGGCATTGGATTATGGAAACAACTGACTAATCCAGAGCTCAAATGCAAAGGAATTATGATTTTCAAATCAAGGGATCAAAAGCAATGTTCTGATTAGGGATGGATAAGTTGAATAGCCTTAGGGGTACAATCGATGACAATTGGATTTGTTAAGAACCAGCTCATGTTTAAAATGACGTCTGAGCCGGAAAGATAATTTAAAAGGATCAACTGATGATTGCGTGCATTCGCACTCATGTTGAATCAAAGGGATCAAAATGACGGTGTCTAAGGATACTAACGAATATTGCCAGACATATGGAAATCATCCATCATGCAAGCACACAAGTATTGGAGAGTAATAAGCTACTAAGGATTTTTGGAGGATCGAATAGTATTTCAATGACCATTGTGAAACACATGAACAACTGGGGGATGAGCGGATACTCGATAAGTGCGAGAATTATCCGTAGGGGTATTCAGGTGACAAAGAACAGCAAGGCAGTAAGCTCAAAGGATTATCGAAACAATGACGAGTATTTCGGGGTATCTTGTAATAACAAGACCAACTGGGAATAAAAGTAAGAACGACAGGTGTAAGTATTTATCCATAGGGATTTTTCGGTGTAGCGACCAGACCTCAAACGGTCCAATCTCTGTGCTCCGGTGTCATCCCTGGATCAGTAATGCTGACACCACACAGTACTTGAAGGATTTATAACAGAGTAGCAATCACACACTTATTACATCAAGTGTCTCAATAGAGAACTTATTACAATAAATATGGCTTAGGGCCATCTAATAACGATAACAACGGAAAGCTTGGAAGATAAGTGAGTCCATCAACTCCAACGGCAATCACACACTTATTACATCAAGTGTCTCAATAGAGAACTTATCACTGAGTATAGAACCACGACCTAAAACTCCTCAATCATCGTCTGAAAAGTCTGCAACATTAAAGTTGCAGCCCGAAACGGGTCAGCACATGGAATATGCTGGCAATGTAACACATAGAGAGTAATCGAAAGAAACAACTATTCTACATGCATATTTGGCTGGTGGAAAGCTCTATGGTTACCGTTTTGCGAAAAGCTAATTTTTCCCTACTGCAAAGGAATAAATTTATTTAACTAGCATGGTGGTTGTTAAACATTGAGAATGGTTGACAGCATTCTCAATCCCAATTAAGCATCATCATTAAACAAACCCATCAAAATTAAATTTTGTAGTAACATGTTGAGATTCACATGATAGTCCAGGTACTAGATACTCAAAATGTCCATAATCGGGGACATGGCTAACCATGATTAGTTTAATACACTTTGCACAGATTTGCGCACTTTTCCCCACAAGACTCGATCTCCTCCGTTGGATTTCTCGCACTACATGGTGTTTGAGAAACGGATGACCGAGACATAGTCTTTCAGAAGCACTAGCACCTTACGATGGGTAGACCGTACCACCTACATCCCCTACATCTGCTAGTCTACCACTGTAAGAGTTTGCACGACTTAGTCAACTATGCTAGAGCCCATAATAGCTTGTGGCTGCACACAGAAGTTTCTAGCATGAATAATCTCATGATCCCTTTGAACCTGGGTGGCGGTCCAAAAGAAAACAGGCAATCCTGGAATACCTAGGTACCTCAATCCTCCCAGATGCGTGTTTAAGTTACCACCTTAAATAAACCATTAATTAACAAACTCACATCTGTCATGGATACACTCACCCAATCCACGTCTACTAGCATAGCATGGCATAATAAGCAACGAAGAAGTAACTCCCAAAGGTTTGATAATAAACAGGTAATAGGTACTACCTCAACTACTTCCCAAACCCACAATTTAGTTAGATCCTAATCATGCAATTTGTAAGGATTGATCTAATGCAATAAAACTGGGTAGTAGGAGGTATGATCAAAGTGTTACTTGCCTTGCTGATGATCCGGGAAACCTAGCGATTCGAAGTAACAAGCGGCGCACTCCGGGTACTCTATCGCAAACAACAAGCACACAATAAGTACTCAACTAATGCACAGGTAAAACTCAAATAAGAGATCTAACCAGAAGGTTCAACTTAAGAACTCCGGTTGGTAAAAGAATCAAATCGAACGAAGCAACGAAAGACAAACAGCAAAAGAAACATGCTTCCTTTACTATTCTGGATCTAAGGCAACTTTTACAGAAGCAAAAACTTGTTTAAGTTGGTTAAACGGAAAGAGGGTTTCGAGATAAAACTCCAGGCGCTTGAAACGCCTGATTCCGATAAACGAGCGAAAAGTTATACTAAAACGAAAATCGGATCAGAAATCGCGATCAGAAATAATCGCGGAAAATCCGAGAAAAAGAAAAACGACGAACAGATTAACGAACGAACATTCGTTATCTGGATCTAAACGACGAACACGTTCATTAAAACGAACGAACGAGCGAACGCTCGCTAAATAACTAAACCGTAAAAAAAGTTCTAATAAAAAACGGATCTAAAAAAACCGTGGTTTTAAAAAAACCGGACGGTTTTCTGAGGAAAACCGCCGCCGGAGGCGGCTACCTCGGGCGGCGGGACGGCGGGGGTCGGCGGCGAGGCGGCGCGGTAGGGCGGCGAGGCGGCGCGGCAGCAGCGGCGAGGTGGGGCGGCGGCGCGGGCGGCGGCGGCGCTAGGTGGGCGCGGGCGGGCTGCGGGGCTGAGGCGCTGGTGGGCTTCGGCGGCTCGGGCGGGCGGCTTATAAAGGCCCCCCGGGCGGAGTCCCGCTCGGGTACGGCCCGGAGTCGGTTCGGATTTTTTTTAAAATTAATTCCGCGCAGAAAAACTAATGAAAGAAATACTAAACGGACTCCAAAAATCCCGAAATAAATTTTCCCCGACTTCTAAAATCAAGCCGCACAAGGATGAACATTTATTTGGGGCCTAAATGCAATTTTGAAAAATGCACATTTTTCCTAAATTCAAATAAAATAGCAAATAAAACCAAATAAAATCTTATTTGATTTTTTTATTAAATCCTCAATATTTCTTTATTTTGGGAAAGTCATTTTATTCCCTCTCTCATATTTTTATAATAGAAATAATTGAAGATAAAATAAATAAAATCAAATGATCCTATTTTCAAAATTTGAGAAACTCAAATATGAAAATAACGAAATCCCCAACTCTCTCCGAGGGTCCTTGAGTTGAAATTTCTAGGATCAACCAAAATGCAAATAAATATGATATGCAATGATGATCTATTATAACATTCCAAATTGAAAATTTGGGATGTTACAAACCTACCCCCCTTAAGATGAATCTCGCCCTCGAGATTCGGGTTGGCTAGAAAATAGGTGAGGGTGGTCCTTCAGCAATTCTTCCTCTCGTTCCCAGGTGGCTTCATCCTCCGTGTGGTGGCTCCACTGAACCTTGCAAAACTTGATAACCTTGCTGCGGGTGACTCGACTGGCATACTCTAGAATCTTAACTGGTTTCTCCTCATAGGTCAAATCACTGTCCAACTGAATTGCTTCCAGTGGTACCGTATCTCTCAGCGGTATGTCAGCCATCTCTGCGTGGCACTTCTTCAACTGGGATACATGAAACACGTCGTGAACTCCTGACAGTCCTTCGGGTAATTCCAACTTGTAGGCTACTTCTCCCATACGTTCCAAAACTTTGTATGGGCCTACAAAACGTGGCGCTAGTTTTCCCTTAACTCCAAAGCGCTTAACTCCTCGAAGTGGTATACTCGAAGATAAACTCGGTCTCCAACTTCGTAAACTGTCTCCTTGCGTTTAGAATCTGCATAACTCTTCTGCCTGGATTGAGCTACCTTTAGCCTGTCGCGAATTAATTTCACTTTCTGTTCAGATTCCTTTATCAGATCCGGTCCAAACAACTGGCGATCTCCAACTTCATCCCAGGACAATGGGGTCCTGCACCTCCTTCCGTACAAGGCTTCGAAAGGGGCCATCTTCAAACTGGATTGATAGCTGTTGTTGTAAGAGAACTCTGCATACGGCAAATTCTCGTCCCAACTAGATCCGTAATCTAGCGCACAAGCTCTTAGCATATCCTCCAAGATCTGGTTGACTCTCTCAGTCTGTCCATCTGTCTGCGGGTGGAAAGCTGTGCTAAACTCTAGTCTGGTTCCCAAAGTCTCATGCAACTGATTCCAGAACTTTGAAGTAAACTGGGTTCCTCTATCTGATACAATGCTCCTTGGAACTCCATGCAGACATACGATCCTGGTCATGTATATCTTTGCCAACTTTGCACTGGTATAGGTAGTCTTCACTGGAATGAAATGAGCTACCTTTGTCAAACGATCGACTACAACCCATATCGAGTCATAGCCTGAACGTGTTCTGGGCAATCCTGTAATAAAATCCATGCCTAGCTTATCCCACTTCCATTCGGGTATCGGCAATGGTTGTAGCAATCCTGCTGGCTTCTGATGCTCTGCCTTCACTCTCTGACATACATCACAAACTGCTACATACTCCTGCAATATCCTTCTTCATTCCGGTCCACCAGAAAATATCCTTCAAATCCAAATACATCTTGGTATTTCCTGGGTGAATCGAATATGGTGAATCATGGGCCTCTTGTAAAATTAACTTCCTGATCTCCGAATCATTTGGCACATAAACACGGTCTTCAAACCATAAGGTATCGTGCTCATCCTCACGAAATCCCTTAGCTTTTCCTTTGCTCATTTTCTCCTTAATAGAAGCAATCTCCTTGTCAGTCTTTGGGCTTCTCTGATTTTATCCATCAATGTAGACTGAATCTCCAATGCTGCTACATAGCCTCTCGGACTATTTCCAAACATAGCTCTCGAAGATTTTCGGCTAACTCCCTTGGTAAATCTCCCGTCATTAAGGTGTTGAATGGCTCTTACGGCTCAACGCGTCAGCTACTACGTTAGCCTTTCCAGGGTGATAATGCAATCTCATATCATAATCCTTGATGAGCTCCAACCATCTCCTTTGTCTGAGATTCAACTCCTTCTGTGTGAAAATATACTTCAAACTCTTATGATCCGTATACACTTCGCAATGGTTTCCAATCAGAAAATGTCTCCAAGTCTTCAGTGCATGCACTACGGCTGCTAACTCCAAATCATGCGTAGCATAATTCAACTCATGAGGCTTAAGCTGTCGTGAGGCATATGAAACAACTCTCCCTTCCTGCATAAGCACTGCTCCAAGTCCTCGACGTGAAGCGTCGCAATACACCTCATAATCCTTGGTCTGGTCTGGCAAAATCAACACTGGTGAAGGTAACCAAACGTTTCTTCAACTCCTGAAAACTAGCCTCACATTCCTCCGTCCATATGAACTTGGTATCCTTCTTCAACAACTCCGTCATAGGCTTCGCAATCTTTGAGAAATTCTCAATAAACCTCCGGTAGTATCCTGCGAGTCCAAGAAAACTCCGGATCTCTCCCACGTGGTTGGTGCTTCCCACTTGGTCACAGTATCAACTTTAGTGGGATCTACTGCTATACCTTCTCCGGATATAACGTGTCCGAGAAATCCAACTTCCTTCAACCAAAACTCACATTTGCTAAACTTGGCATATAATTGATGTTCTCTGAGCTTTCCAAGACCAAACGCAAATGCTCCTTATGCTCCTCTTCATTCTTTGAGTAAACCAGGATATCATCAATGAACACTACGACAAACTTATCCAAGAACTCCATAAACACTTTGTTCATCATGTTCATAAAATATGCAGGTGCGTTAGTCAGACCAAATGACATAACGGTATACTCGTACAGCCCATACCTGGTGGTAAAAGCCGTCTTGGGTATATCCTGTTCCCGAATCTTCAACTGGTGGTATCCTGATCGCAGATCGATCTTGGAAAATACCTTAGCTCCTTGCAATCGATCAAACAGATCATTGATCATCGGTAGTGGGTACTTGTTCTTGATGGTTACTTCATTCAATCCTCGATAATCGACAACCATCCTTAACGATCCATCCTTCTTTTCTACTAGAAGTACTGGCGATCCCCAAGGTGAAGAACTTGGGCGAATATACCTTTATCCAGTAACTCCTTAATTTGCTTCTTAATTTCCACCAAATCCTTTGCAGGCATCCTATATGGTCTCTTTGATATTGGCCCTGTGCCTGGCAAAAGCTCAATCAAAAACTCAATATCTCTATCCGGTGGCATGCCTGGCAACTCTTCTGGAAATACTTCGGGGAAATCCTTCACTACTGGTACTTCCTCCTGCACAACTCCGGTTAAACAATTTATCTTGAGTCCTCTTTGGCACATGTCGGATACATACTTGATCCTTCTCCCTTCTGGGGTGGTAAGCAAAATTGACTTACTGGCACATTCAATATTCCCTTCATACTTTGATAACCAATCCATGCCTAATATCACATCCAATCCTTGGGATTCCAATACTATTAGGTCTGAGGGAAAAACATAGTTACCAATCCTTAATGGTAACCGATCACACCATAGACTAGCCATATATTCTGCTCCAGGCGAGGTTACTAACATGGGTGACCTAAGGGCTTGGGTTGGCAGTTTATACTTATCCACAAATCCCCTTGATATGTATGAATGCGATGCACCAGTATCGAAAAGAACGAGTGCAGTAAATGACTTAACCAAAAACTTACCGATTACTGCATCCGGCTGCTCTTCAACCTCCTCCACGTTAACGTGGTTCACCTGTCCCCTGTTGAAAGGGTTCGGCTTCTTCCCAGAGCTTCCATTGCCATTTCCATTCTGTGATTCAGGACATTCATTGGCATAATGTCCGGTCTTCTGGCACTTAAAGCAAGTGACTTGGCTCAGGTCTTTCTTGGCTGGGGTTGATGGGTTGGTGCGGTTCTGGCCGTTGCTTCCTCCATTCCCATTACCATTCTTGGGGCCATTGTGATTGTGCGAGCTACCTCCTCCATGGGTATGCTGAAAATGTCCTCCTGGTCTAGGGGTAAATCGTGGCTTCTGCTGAGCTCCTGAATTGTACTTTCCTTGTGCATACTTCCTCTTGCGATTCTCAATTTGCTGCTGCTTCCCTTCAATCATGAGAGCACGATCTACCAACTCCTGGTAGTTGTTGAAGGTTGCTACCATCAACTGCATGCTCAACTCATCATTCAGTCCTTCCAGAAATTTCTCCTGCTTAGCTGCATCCGTAGCAACGTCATCTGGGGCATAACGTGCTAGCTTACTAAAGTCCTCCACATACTGGCCAACTGTCGTCCTCCTTGGCGCAAGTTGCGAAACTCTCGCTTCTTCATGGCCATAGCTCCTGCTGAAACATGGGCAGTTCGAAAAGCCTGCTGAAACTGGTCCCATGTGACAGTGTCGACAGGGAAAGTGGCTGTGAAATTCTCCCACCATGATGCTGCGGGTCCTTCAAGCTGATGTGCGGCAAACTTCACCTTCTCCGCATCCGTGGCATCTGCTGTGGTCAACTCTCTAGCTGTCTTGCGGAGCCAATCATCTGCTACTATCGGCTCGGTGCTACTGGAAAACATCGGCATTCAGCCTAAGAAAACGGGCTAAGTGATCAACAGGTGGTGGTGGTGGTGGGTTGTTGTTGTTGTTCCCTTGATTCTGATTCTGGACTAGCAACTGCATCAATGTGTTCTGCTGCTAGATCAACTGGGTGAGCTCCGGTGGAAAGGTAAATCCGGGGTCACGTCTCGGAGGCATCTGAGGGTTTAGAAAAGATGAGATTTAAGAATAGAGGGGTCTAAAGAGAAAACACTACCCATATGCACATGAGGCAAAAGCAAACAATTCACTATTTCATTCAATCAAACAAGGGCATACAATCGATCTAACTATCGCAAAAGTGCTCGGACTATAATATTTACATGGTGGACTACTACTACTGATGAGGTGGTCTACTAGAAATATTCTTCGGTTGCAGACTCCATGATATCTGCTCCGGCTTCATCAACATAGTCATCATCGCTATCATCGGGATCCGAGTCGGTGTCGTCGATGATGATGTAGTCTTCCGGGCGAATCTCCTTGGGTTCTTCGTCTTCTTCTACTGGTGTAGGGCCTCCCATAAATATTCCAATCTTCATTGTTAGGTCGGCATTCTTATCCACTAATACTTCAATTTCTTCTTTCATAATCTTCACGTGTAGCCTTGAGTTCTTCCTCCAGTTCCTTGATTCTTGTCTTTGCCTTCTTCAGATCTATCATGTCGGCGCACATCTGGTTCTCCTGACGTCGAATGTGCTGGTTTAACTCCTGGATAAAAGCTGCAATTGATCTATCCTTTCTGGTGCTGATCATCTCCCAGTGCTCATCTCGGCGCCCACAAATCTGGTAGATAGTATCCTTGAGATCATTGCGGTAACTTCTCCAATGCGTCCCATGGCGATGTGAGCTGCCATGCTCTTTCCTAGATTCCAAGTTGGTGCATCAAAAGAAAACTCTATGGGCTCAGTGACTGGCATGAACGTCCTTCCTGGAACTTGAACTTGAATCATCCAGCGCTCTTCTTCAGGTAAAGTGGCGTTGTAGGTTCTGGTGAAGCTTGGTACTCCTATGTTCAGATATCTAGTGACTTCCTTCAAGTGACGTCCAAAGGGTGTATCTTCATCCGGTTGCGTGAACTTGTTCCTTGCATCCGCCATCCTAAAAGAGTAGAAAAGATGAGGAGTCAGAAAGAGAAGAGAGTGAGTAGTGATCTAGGTCTTTAGCTTAGTGGTCGTGTCCTACAGTCAGCGTGTGCTCTGATACCATCTTGTAGCGACCAGACCTCAAACGGTCCAATCTCTGTGCTCCGGTGTCATCCCTGGATCAGTAATGCTGACACCACACAATACTTGAAGGATTTATAACAGAGTAGCAATCACACACTTATTACATCGAGTGTCTCAAAAGAGAACTTATTACAATAAATATGGCTTAAGGCCATCTAATAACGATAACAGCGGAAGGCTTGGAAGATAAGTGAGTCCATCAACTCCAACGGCATCACTGAGTATAGAACCACGACCTAAAACTCCTTAATCGTCGTCTGAAAAGTCTGCAACATTAACGTTGCAGCCCGAAATGGGTCAGCACATGGAATATGCTGGCAATGTAACACATAGAGAGTAATGGAAAGAAACAGCTATTCTACATGCATATTTGGCTGGTGGAAAGCTCTATGGTTACCATTTTGCGAAAAGCTAATTTTTCCCTACTGCAAAGGAATAAATTTATTTAACTATCATGGTGGTTGTTAAACATTGAGAATGGTTGACAGCATCCAATCCCAATTAAGCATCATCATTAAACAAACCCATCAAATTAAATTTTAGTAACATGTTGAGATTCACATGATAATCCAGGTACTAGATACTCAAGATGTCCATAACCGGGGACACGGCTAACCATGATTAGTTTATACACTCTGCAGAGGTTTGCGCACTTTTCCCCACAAGACTCGATCTCCTCCGTTGGATTTCTCGCACTACATGGTGTTTGAGAAACGGATGACCGAGACATAGTCTTTCAGAAGCGCTAGCACCTTACGATGGGTAGACCGTACCACCTACATCCCCTACATCTGCTAGTCTACCACTGTAAGAGTTCGCACGACTTAGTCAACTATGCTAGAGCCCATAATAGCTTGTGGCTGCACACGGAAGTTTCTAGCATGAATAATCTCATGATCCCTTTGAGCCTGGGTGGCGGTCCAAAAGAAAACAGGCAATCCTGGAATACCCAGGTACCTCAATCCACCCAGATGTGTGTTTAAGTTGCCACCTTAAATAAACCATTAATTAACAAACTCACATCTGTCATGGATACACTCACCCAATCCACGTCTACTAGCATAGCATGGCATAATAAGCAACGTAGAAGTAACTCCCAAAGGTTTGATAATAAACAGGTAATAGGTACTACCTCAACTACTTCCCAAACCCACAATTTAATTAGATCCTAATCATGCAATGTGTAAGGATTGATCTAATGCAATAAAACTGGGTAGTAGGAGGTATGATCAAAGTGTTACTTGCCTTGCTGATGATCCGGGAAACCTAGCGATTCGAAGTAACAAGCGGCGCACTCCGGGTACTCTATCGCAAACAACAAGCACACAATAAGTACTCAACTAATGCACAGGTAAAACTCAAATAAGAGATCTAACCAGAAGGTTCAACTTAAGAACTCCGGTTGGCAAAAAGAATCAAATCGAACGAAGCAACGAAAGACAAACAGCAAAAGAAACATGCTTCGTTTACTATTCTGGATCTAAGGCAATTTTTACAGAAGCAAAAACTTGTTTAAGTTGGTTAAACGGAAAGAGGGTTTCGAGACGAAACTCGCGCTTGAATCGCCTGATTCCGATAAACGAGCGAAAAGTTATACTAAAACGAAAATCGGATCAGAAATCACGATCAGAAATAATCGCGGAAAATCCGAGAAAAAGAAAAACGATGAACAGATTAACGAACGAACGTTCGTTATCTGGATCTAAACGACGAACACGTTCGTTAAAACGAACGAACGAGCGAACGCTCGCTAAATAACTAAACCGTAAAAAAACCGTTCTAATAAAAAAATGGATCTAAAAAACCGAGGTTTAAAAAAAACCGGGCGGTTTTCTGAGGAAAACCGCCGGCGACAGCGGCTACCTCGGGCGGCGGGACGGCGGGGTCGATGGCGAGGCGGCGCGGCGAGGTCGGCGGCGAGGCGGCGGGGCGGGGCGGCGCGGCAGCAGCGGCGAGGCGGCGGCGGTGGGCGGCGGCGGCGCTAGGCTTTGGGGCGCGCGGGCGCGCTGCGGGGCTGAGGCGCTGGTGGGCTTCGGCGGCTCGGGCGGGCGGCTTATAAAGGCCCCCCGGGCGGAGTCCCTCTCGGGTACGGCCTGGAGTCGGTTCGGATTTTTTTTAAAAAAAAATTAATTCCGTGCAGAAAAATAATGAAATAAATACTAAACGGACTCCAAAAATCCTGAAATAAATTTTCCCCGACTTCTAAAATCAAGCCGGACGAAGTGAACATTTATTTGGGGCCTAAATGCAATTTTGAAAAACGCACATTTTTCCTAAATTCAAATAAAATAGCAAATAAAACCAAATACAATCTTATTTGATTTTTTATTAAATCCTCAATATTTCCTTTTTTGGGAAAGTCATTTTATTCCCTCTCTCATATTTTTGTAACAGAAATAATTGAAGATAAAATAAATAAAATCAAAAGATCCTATTTTCAAAATTTGAGACAACTCAAATATGAAAATAACGAAATCCCCAACTCTCTCCAAGGGTCCTTGAGTTGCGAAAAATTTCTAGGATCAGCCAAAATGCAATAAATATGATATGCAATGATGATCTAGTGTATAACATTCCAAATTGAAAATTTGGGATGTTACATTTGGTGGTAGGGAATTGCAAAAGCAATGGCACAAAGTTTCGGGAGAACATCGGAGAGTATTATCAGAATCTTCTGTTGAAGCAGTCGATCATCTGTAATGAAGGGCTCTCCGAGAGAAAGTGATAACGAGATCCTAATGTTAGATTTAGCAAAATTCATTTAACCCGAATAGAAAAGAGTTCAGAGTCCCAGAATAAGGATCGAGGAGTAAAAGATCCTAATACCACCCAGATGGCGACGTGGGCCCGTAAGACGCGCAACCATGTTAGTAAAAGTTTTTCAATGACTAGACTCGACTTCGGCCAAGGAGTTGGAAAGGGGGATTCCTACAGGCAGTCGGCTCTGATACCAACTTGTGACGCCTCCGATTTAATCGTACACTAATCATACACGCAAACGTGTATGATCAAGATCAGGGACTCACGGGAAGATATCACAACACAACTCTACAAATAAAATAAGTCATACAAGCATCATATTACAAGACAGGGGCCTCGAAGGCTCGAATACAAGAGCTCGATCATAGACGAGTCAGCGGAAGCAACAATATCTGAGTACAGACATAAGTTAAACAAGTTTGCCTTAAGAAGGCTAGCACAAACTGGGATACAGATCGAAAGAGGCGCAGGCCTCCTGCCTGGGATCCTCCTAAACTACTCCTGGTCATCGTCAGCGGGCTGCACGTAGTAGTAGGCACCTCCCGAGTAGTAGTAGTCGTCATCGACAGTGGCGTCTGGCTCCTGGGCTCCATCGTCTCGTCGCAGCAATCGAGTATAGGAAGGGGGAAAAAGGGGGAGCAAAGCAACCGTGAGTACTCATCCAAAGTACTCGCAAGCAAGGAGCTACACTACATATGTATGCATTGGTATCAAATGGAATAAGGGTATCCTATGTGGACTGAACTGCAGAAAGCCGGAATAAGAGGGGGATAGCTAATCCTCTCGAGGACTACACTTCTGGCCCCCTCCATCTTGCAGCATGGAGAAGAGAGTCGATGGTAAGCTCACCAAGTAGCATCGCATAGCATAAACCTAACCGATGATCCTCCCCTTGTCGCCCTGTGAGAGAGTGACCACCGGTTGTATCTAGCACTTGGAAGGGTGTGTTTTATTAAGTATCCGGTTCTAGTTGTCATAAGGTCAAGGTACAACTCCAAGTCGTCCTGTTACCGAAGATCACGGCTATTCGAATAGATTAACTTCCCTGCAGGGGTGCACCACATAGCCCAACACGCTCGATCCCATTTGGCCGGACACACTTTCCCGGGTCATGCCCGGCCTTGGAAGATCAACACGTCGCAGCCCTACCTAGGCACAACAGAGAGGTCAGCACGCCGGTCTAAATCCTATGGCGCAGGGGTCTGGGCCCATCGCCCATTGCAGACCTGCACGTTGCGAGGGCGGACAGAAGCAGAACTAGCCCCCTTAATACAAGAGCAGGCTTACGGTCCAATCCGGCGCGCGCCGCTCAGTCGGTGACGTCACGAAGGCTTTGGCTGATACCACGACGTCGAGTGCCCATAACTGTCCCCGCGTAGATGGTTAGTGCGTATAGGCCAGTAGCCAGACTCAGATCAAATACCAAGATGTCGTTAAACGTGTTAAGTATCCGCGAACGCCGACCAGGGCCAGGCCCACCTCTCTCCTAGGTGGTCTCAACCTGCCCTGTCGCTCCGCCACAAAGTAACAGTCGAGGGCCGTCGGGAACCCAGGCCCAGCTCTACCGGGATGGAGCCACCTGCCCCTTCAGCCCCCAACTCGGAACAGTACCATAGGTAATGTAACAGTGTAAAGTATATAGTATATGCCCGTGATCACCTCCCGAAGTGATCACGGCCCAGTAGTATAGCATGGCAGACGTACAAGAGTGTAGGGCCACTGATGGAACACTAGCATCCTATACTAAGCAGTAGGATAGCAGGTAAAGGTAACAACAGTAGTAGCAAGGACAGGCTATGCAACAGGATAGGATTAACGGAAAACAGTAACATGTTACACTACTCTAATGCAAGCAGTAGAGAGTAGAGTAGGCGATATCTTGTGATCAAGGGGGGGGCTTGCCTGGTTGCTCTGGCAAGAGTGAGGGGTCATCAACACCGTAGTCGTACTGGGGGGTCTCCGGCAGTCTCGGGGTCTACCGAAAAGAAGTAACGGAGGGGGAACACAATAAATAACAGAGCAATCAATCTAACAAAAAGCAAGATGCGGCATTACGTTGTGCTAGGGGTGACCTGACGCGGTACGAGGTGATACCGATGAAGGGGGGAAACATCCGGGAAAATATCCCCGGTGTTTCGCTTTTTTGGACAGATGAACCGGAGGGGGAAAGTTGCGTGTTCGCTATGCTAGGGATGCGTGGCGGACGAACGGGCTGCGTAACCGGATTCGTCTCGTCGTTCTGAGCTACTTTCATGTACAAAGTATTTTCATCCGATATACGGTTTATTATATATTAATTTTCTAAAGTTTTAATTCATTTTTGGAATTAACAGATTTAATTTAAATAAAAACAGGTTTACTGCATCAGCATGACATCATCATGATGTCAGCAGTCAACAGTGTGTTTGACTGGGTCAACTGACGTGTGGGCCCTGGTTGTCATAGACTACTAACTAATTATTTGTTAACATTTAATTAGCAGGTTTAATTAGAGTTAATCAGTTAACTAAACAGTGTTAATTAATTAATTAAGTATTATTTATTTAATTAATTATTTTTATTAATTTAATTATATACTTATTTATTTTGGTTTATTAATAACTTAAAAAAAAACGTTCTGTGGGCGGGGCCCCTTTGTCATAGCCCCCTGGGGGCCTTAACGGGCGCGGTTAGCGGGCGCTAACGCCCAGCCCGAAAGGGGCGCATGGGGCGGGCGAACCCGGCCGGTGGCTGCGGGTACGGCGAGGCGAGACGAGCGCGGAGGCCGTCGGGGCGTAGGCGAGTGGCGGAGGAAGGCAGCAGGTGGGGCGGAGCGGCAGCAGCGGCGGAGCCGGAGCGCGCGACAGCGGGTGGCGCGGCGAATGCAGCAGCGAGGCGCGGTAGCAGCAACGTGCATCAGGGGCCGCAGGAGGAGCGAACAACGGCAAGCATGCCGGGGAGCTACCGGCGACGCGGGCGCGCGCGGCCATGCGCGAGCGGGCCAGGTGGGGAGGCATCGGGCGAAGCGGGAGGCGGCGGGCACGCACAGCGGGGCGGTGGGCGACTGCGGCAGCGGCGAAGCAGGCGAGCGAGGCCGCGAAGCCGCGGGCGTGGCCAGCAATGGCGTAGGCGGACAACGGCAGCCGCAGATGCTGTAACAGCAGCAGGCACAGCGCGGGCGGCACGAGCGGCCAGAGGCGGAGGGAGCGGAGGCTAGGCGAAGCCGCAACAAGGGCATGCGCGGGCACGGGAGCGGGCGCGCGCGCAAGTGCGCACGCGCGGGGCGCGGCGAGCATGACTACCGAAAGGACTATGGGCGCGGTGACCTGTGGGGGAAAAAGGAGGGGAGGACGGGGCTCACCGAGCCCTGTAGTTGAGCAAAGCGGGCTCGAGGAGGAGTCTAGGAGGTCCGGCGAGGCGGCACCGGCGACGGAGAGGACGGCGGTGATCCGCGACGGGGTAGGGGCGCTGTTGGGGATATTACTACTGGGCGTAAACCGGCCTATCTGGGCCGGGTCAACTTCATCAGTAGTTCCAGAAGTGATAAAGCCCAAGAAGGCAGATGAGGGCCCAAGGCCCGTAGCCGGTTCAAGACTTGTAGCTGTAAACCGGAATTTGTATATAAACTTGTATTGTAAGTTAGGAATAAGGAGAGACCAACCCGGATACGAATATCGACCGGTGTTGGGACTCTGTGAACCAACGGGTGTCACCCGTGTATATAAGGGGACGACCCGGCGACGATTCAAGGACAACAGACAACAACTCGACACATAGGCGAAGCTTGTTTGCTCCCTAGTCATCGAAACCCCATCAATTCCATCACAACTAGACGTAGGCTTTTACCTTCATTGAAGGGGCCGAACTAGTATAAACTCTCTTGCGTCCCTGTGTCCGCTTTAACCCCTTCAAGCTAACCCGTCGCGATGGCTCCACGACTAAGTCCTTTCTCTAGGACATCTGCCGTGACAAAACCACAATAGTTGGCGCCCACCATGGGGCCATCGCACGATGGTTTCTGGTTCTTGGAGGGCCGCTTTGAAGGACTCGAGGGCTACGCTGTAGGCTGGATGACTAAGAGTCGTCGCGGCAAGCTCTACATCGACGACGCAGGCTGGGGCCCCGAGGCCGGCTCAATTGAGTACGGGTGCCGAGTCCCCTTTGGTAGCATTCACGTTTTCATTGGCAAGATCGCTGAACCGGGCCCTGAGCCGGACATCTGCACCGACCTCGTCGAGACAGCTCAGCATGCGCGACCCGCCCGGGTTAGACCGGCCATGAAGCGTGCCTTCGTGGGAGTCATCCATGGAGGAAGTTATGAGGACGGATCGGAATTTTGCGGCGCGACCGTCGTTTGTTCCGGTGACGAATCTTCGACCGGAGAAACCGAATCTCTTTGTCAGCTACAAGATGGCCGGATTGGGAGCTGTTCTGATGGCGACAGTATTCCGGACCCCTCTGATCTGCCCAACCGGGTTGGAATATTCATGGTCGGAACACAAGCAGCGCTTCATTCTTCGACAGCTGCGGCAACGGTCTCCGGTTTAGCAGCGGCGACGGCTGCCGGGGCAGGAGGCCCTGTGCGCCCGCCGGCTCAGGTTCTATTAGAACTATTTGATGCGTTGGCTATGCTTACGGCGGAAGTTAATCCGCCGGATCAGGACATTCACAACGCGGAGATTGCAAAGGTAAAGGAACAGATCACCCAGGCCAAGGCGGATCTGGCGGCTGAGGACACCAGGATGGCCGCAGAGCGGGCCGCTTTAGACGCACAGGCCTACATGCTTATGTTGGACCAGAGCGCGTCGCATGGAGTCATGAGGAGGAAGCACCGATCCCGCTTACTTCCGGTTTTCGAGGCCAGAGACCTTTTCAACACTCCAGGACCAAGAGCCGGCAATCCGCTGGAGGGAAACCGGGCAGAAGCCCCTGGGACCGGTGCACTGGTTCAGCCTCGTCAGATGGACCCGCCTCATCAAAACACCGTTATACCTCAGGCTGCTTTAACACCTCTGGGTCACTACTCCAACCCAATGGACAATCTTGTTGCCGCTGCTGCACGGCTGGAGGCCATTCCAATTGAAGGTGACTCGCCGCAGGCAGTAGAGACGCAACGGGTCAAGGAACTTCTGAGGACAGCTTTGGCCCAACAGGAAGCGTACTCGTACAGCCGCGACCGGATCCACTCGACCCCCCGTCCAAGCCGGAGCTATGGCAGACATATGGATGAACCAGCAGTGTTGAGTAATGAACGACGTGGGGCACCCCGTGACAACAACCCGGCGGGTGGTGCTGATAACGCTCAGGAAGTGGTGGACCGGGCCCGCGCGCGCAGGGAGGCCGAGTTAGCCACACAACATCAGGCTCGGCAGCTCACGCCGGTTCGTCCAACCACCTTGACTGAACCTGGTGTTACTTCTAGTTCTTTGGGGGTGCCTTGCCTTATCCCCGCTTTACGCAACGTGCACCTACCCAAGGATTTCAATGGCCCGCGCAAGGTACCAAATTACACGGCGGATCAACCTTCAGGGACATGGGTGGAGAGCTATGAGATGGCCATGGAGATGCTTGATGTGGATGATGCGGCATGTGCGAAATACTTCACCATGATGCTTGAAGGAACGACCCATACTTGGTTAAAAAGCTTGCCGGCTAATTCTATCAGTTCATGGGCCCAATTACGAGCCCGGTTTATCAGCAATTTCAAGGATAACTATAAATAGCCTATGTCGATAGTGGACTTAGCTGCATGCGTCCAGGAGGAAGGAGAATCAACGGCTCATTGGGTGCGCCGGGTTTCACAAGTGTTGCACTCCTCAGACCGCATCAACGCTGACACCGCAGTATTAACCCTAGAAGGCAACTACCGGTTTGGGCCCCTGAAGCTGAAGTTGGGATAGATGAAGCGTCATTGCACCGACATGGGGACCCTCATGGCCGCTTTGGTGAAATATGCTGATTCTGATAGTACCAAGGATCCCGAATCTGATGATGACAAGACAGGGAAAGGGAAGAAGAACATCAGCTCCAAAGGTCAGCAGCATCACTTGGCAGGCAATGGTGGTGGAGGCAAGCGTAAAGCGGATGGTAACATGGACTTTGTGGCTAATACCAATGCACAGGACAATGGCCAGCGACGCAAGGGTAGACCGAAAAATCATAATGGAGCACCCAACCCTAACCCAAACCGCCTAAACTATCTGCTAAGCCAGCCCTGTCCAAGACATGGGACGAAGGAAGCGCCAGCAAACCACCTTTGGAAGGATTGCTTTATTATGCAGGAGTTCAAGAATTCTAATAATTTCCGGTATGATCACGAATCTGGCGGTGGCTCAGGATCCGGGCTGGGTTACGGTGGAGGAAGTTCTGGTTCAGGATTCAATGGTAATCCGGGCGGACATAATGGTCAAAATAGTCAGAACAACCAGGGTGGTTACAACCACCAGCAGCAACAGTCAGGTTACCAGAGCAACCCAAAGCAGTTGAGTAGTGGGTAGTACCATGTCTTCACCACTAGCTTGGACAAGCGAGACCGGAAGGTTCAGAGGCGGGCGGTCAACTCTATTGAACCGACCATACCCCGTTATCTATGTTGGTCTGAACAACCAATCATATGGAGCAGAGAGGATCACCCTCCCCAGGTCGATAATCCGGGTCAGTTGGCTCTAGTGGTGGTGCCTCAGGTGGGAGGTTATAAGTTCACCAAGGTGCTCATGGACGGAGGGAGCAGCATTAACATCCTATATTATGAGACCTTCCGTCGTATGGGACTAACAGATAAAAATCTCAAACCGTCTAATACAGTGTTCCATGGTGTAGTGCCAGGCAGATCAGCGTATCCCGTTGGTAAGATAGCTCTGGAAGTGGCCTTTGGGGATGACCATGATTCCAGGTCGGAGACATTGACGTTTGAAGTGGTGAAAATCCAGAGTCCATATCACGCCCTGTTTGGGCGACCGGCTTATGCCAAGTTTATGGCACAGCCCTGTTATGTGTATTTGCAGCTCAAGATGCTGGGTCACAGGGGGACAATAACGGTTCACGGAAGCCGCAAAATCGCTTTGGAATGCGAGGAAGGAGATGCGGCTTATGCAGAGTCTTTTTGTGCCACCGAGGAGTTGAAGTACTATAAAGACAATGTTGATCCGGCGGACATGACTCCGTTGAAGAAGCCAACTATGGAGCATGATCCGGCCCTGAAGTTCAAATCGGCAGCAGAAACTAAGCTTGTTGACTTCGTACCTGGTGATTCGTCCAAGCAGTTCAGCATCAGTGCCAACTTGGATCCGAAATAGGAAAGCGCGCTCATCGAGTTCATCCGTGAGAATCGGGACATTTTTGCATGGAAGCCCTCTGACATGCCAGGTGTACCGAGGCAACTCGCTGAGCACACACTTAATGTGGATCCTAAATATAAACCGGTGAAACAGTTCCTCCGCTGGTTTAACGAAGAAAGACGCAAGGCGATTGGAGAAGAGGTAGCCAGGCTCTTAGCAGCTGGCTTTATTGTTGAAGTTTTTCACCCTGAGTGGCTTGCCAATCCGGTGCTGGTCCTCAAGAAAAACGGCACCTGGTGCATGTGTGTGGATTACACAGATCTTAATAAGGCTTGTCCAGCAGATCGTTTTGCCCTCCCCCGTATTGATCAAATTATTGATGCTACGGCGGGTTGTGAGCGTTTAAGTTTTTTGGATGCGTATTCTGGCTATCATCAGATCAAAATGGCAGTTAAGGACCAGGAGAAGACAGCATTTATAACTCCCTTTGGAGCCTTCTGCTATGTGTCAATGCCCTTCGGGCTCAAGAGTGCCCAGGCAACTTACCAACGGTGTGTACAAAATTGTCTTCACAAGCAGATTGGCCGTAATGTACATGCTTACATGGATGATATCGTGGTTAAGTCCAGGGAGAAGGAGACTCTGATTGATGATTTGAAGGAAACCTTTGATAACCTGAGAACATACAAGATGATGCTTAATCCGGACAAGTGTGTCTTTGGTGTGCCGGCGGGCAAGCTATTGGGTTTTCTGGTGTCCAACAGGGGAATTGAGGCTAATCCGGAGAAGATCACGGCTATCACCTCCCTGGCTAAACCGAAGTGTATCAACGATGTTCAACGCCTGGCAGGCTGGATTGCCGCGTTAAGCCGTTTTAGCAGGCGTCTTGGTGAGAAGGCAATCCCTTTGTATCAGATGTTGAAAAAAACGGACCAGTTTGTTTGGAGCTCCGCCGCTAATGAAGCATTTGAGGACTTAAAGCGGCAGTTGGCCAATCCACCTGTGCTCGCCACTCCCATTGACAAGGAGCCGTTATTGCTATATGTTGCTGCTAATGCTCGGGCGGTCAGCGTGGCTATTGTGGTGGAGCGAGAGGAGGCAGGCAAGGAGCATCCGGTTCAACTACCGGTCTATTATATCAGCGAGGTGCTAATCGAGTCCAAGCAAAGGTACCCACATTGGCAGAAGCTGGTGTATGGAGTTTTTATGGCAAGCCGGAAGCTTAAACAATATTTCCAAGGGCACCCAATTACGGTGGTCAGTTCTGCTCCTTTGGGAGATATCATCCAGAACCGGGAAGCAACTGGCCGAATTGCAAAGTGGGCCATAGAGCTGGGGCCGTACGGTTTGAAGTATGTGCCTCGGACAGCGGTTAAGTCTCAAGCACTTGTTGATTTCATCAATGATTGGACGGAAATGCAAGCACCTGAGGAAAAGCCGGATCACACGTATTGGACCATCCATTTTGACGGATCCAGGCAGTTGGAAGGCTCGGGGGCTGGAGTCGTATTAACTTCCCCACGAGATGATTAGTTTTGTTATGTTCTCCGCTTAATGTTCCCTTGTACTAACAATGCAACTGAGTATGAAGCCTTGCTCCATGGTCTCCGGATGGCTAAGGAGATGAATCTAAGTCGAGTTAAGTGCTTCGGTGACTCGGACCTTGTGGCTCAGCAAGTGTCTGGCACTTGGGACTCCAAGGACCCACTCATGGCAGCGTATCGTCGGGAGGTGGATACTGTTGCAGGTTATTTCAAAGGCTATCAGGTGGACCACGTGGACCGGTGGAAAAATGAAGTGGTGGACACTTTAAGCCGGCTGGGCTCTCAGCGCAAACCGGTCCCGCCCAATGTTTTTCTGGATGTGCTGCACAACCCGTCGGTCAAGATCCCTGGTGAAGAGGATTTGGCTATTCCTGATCCGGAGGCTCAATTGGTGGCGGCTCTTCATGTTATTCCGGATTGGACGCTTCCTTACCTGGCGTACAAGAACCGGGGCGAGTTGCCAGAGGATGAGATTCTGGCCCGGCAGATAATCCGGCAATCCAAGTCCATGGCTATCATCAACGGCGAGTTGCATCATTGCAGTGTGTCAGGAGCTTTTCAATGCTGCGTGTCTCCTGAAGAAGGCCGTGAAATTTTGCGTGAGATCCACGAAGGAGATTGTGGTCACCACACCGGTTCAAAGTCTCTGGTGGCTAAAGCGTTTCGCCATGGCTTCTATTGGTTAACTGCTCATGCTGATGCGGAGGGTCTGGTCAGACGATGTGATGGTTGCCAAAGGTTTTCAAGATGTGCTCATGTACCGGCTCAAGAATTGAGAATGATTCCAATTACTTGGCCGTTTGTGACTTGGGGGCTGGATATGGTTGGGCCTTTCAAAAGGTCCAAAGATAAGAAGACCCACCTCCTGGTGGCGGTTGACAAGTTTACAAAGTGGGTGGAGGCAGAACCTGTTAGCAAGTGTGATGCGGCCACGGTGGTTTAGTTCATCAAAAAGGTGATTTTCCGGTTTGGCTTTCCGCACAGTATTATCACAGATAATGGTACCAATTTGTCCAAAGGTGCTATGAAGGAGTTCTGCGAACGGGAGCACATCCGGCTCGACGTTTCATCAGTGGCACATCCATAGTCCAATGGTCAAGCAGAAAGAGCTAATCAAGAGATCTTGAGAGGCATCAAGCCCCGGCTCATGGTTGCTTTGCAGAGAATGCCGGGTTGTTGGGTAGAAGAATTACCATCTGTGTTATGGAGCATCAATACAACACCCAACAGATCAACAGGATACACACCGTTCTTCATGGTTTATGGAGCGGAGGCGGTTCTCCCTAGTGATATCCGTCATGATTCACCTCGTGTAACGGCTTATATTGAAGCGGACAACGAGACAGCACGGCAAGATGCTTTGGACCGGTTGGATGAAGAGCGTGACATCGCAGCCGCCCGATCGGCGATTTACCAGCAGGATCTTCGTCGTTATCACAGTCGCCGAGTTAGAACCAGAACCTTTCAGGAAGGAGATTTGGTGCTTCGGCTCATCCAAGATCAGATTGATATGCATAAGTTATCCCCACCTTGGGAGGGGCCTTTCGTGGTCAGCAAGAATCTGCACAATGGGTCGTACTATCTGATCGATATTCGAGAGCATAAAGACTCACGTACATCAGAGGAGGAGACTAACAGGCCGTGGAACATAGCTCATCTTCGGCCTTACTATACCTGAGCCATTGGCTATACTTATGTACATATTACGACAATGTATATATTATGATTAAATACAATAAACCGGAACCTCAGCTAAAGCGGGGTATCTGTTCTTTTACATCATGTGAGGTTACACGGACTTGCTCTAAAGCGGCCTCCGGTTTACCCCTTGAGTTCGCTTTTTAAAAGCATCATGTTATATCACTTGGGGGTTTGGTCGTGTCCGAACCAATACCATGCCTCTTGATAGGCGAAAGCCACCAGATCACTTGGGGACTTGGTCATGTCTGAACCAGTCATGCCTCTTGATCGGCTTAAGGCCATAGAATCACTTAGGGGCTTGGTCGAACCCGAACCATGACCATGCCACTTGATCGGCGTAAATGCCACGGTTTCATTTGGGGACCTGGCTGACTAGAACCATAGTTACACCTAACGGGAGCTTGGTCGTGTTCGGCCATGGTAACACCATCTGATCAGCTCAAATAAACCTTTTTTTTTGCAACGTTTTGTCATTGCACTTGATTTACACTTTTCTTTGAAGGGTTTTTTTGCTTTATATTGCGTTTTTTAAACCGACAAAGTTTTTTAACCAATCAATTGACGGAACACAGTTCACGTTAATCCGGAGACTATTTGCCCGGTTTGATCCTTGTTGTTAACATCCTCTTATGGAGTAACACGGTGTTTATTATAACCCGGCACGGTTTACAGGGTAAACCATTGTCATATATATACAGGAGCTGTTATCTCCTCCAACAGTGTGGGTTTGCAAAACTCCGCTTCAAGATTGGCCAAGCCAACTTCATGCTCAACGAGGGCAGGTATTATGTATCACAAAAATTTGGTCATATACTTAAGATTTTTTTGGATGTTTTGACTTCATATATGCAGATATCATATTCCGCCGGACGGTACAACCGCGGTGGCACTTGAAGAGTTTTTTATTGCAGAGGGTGCTTTGGAAAGTTCATCACCACAGGAAGAACAAATTATGCACGAAGGCATATCAACATCAAAAGTATCAGCCAGCCTATTACAAGGCAACACGGTGCCCATAATAATATCATTGTTTTTCGCAAAGGAGAGGCAGTTTCAAAACCGGCTTCCAGTTCAAGCTTGGTCACCAGCCTGGCCTGATGGTTGTGGGTCACCCTGCGCCGCTTTAGCCTCTGTTTCTCTACCCAGTGGCTGGAAATCAACAGTTGTCTAGTCTATTCCCATTAATGCTTGAAAAACAGCTTCATCGTGGATCAGCAATGACGGGTCAATATCGGGAGCGTAAGTGTGCTTACGGATTGGAGGGATAAGATTTTCCGACTCATGAATTGGGGCAGCTATTCGCTTGTTCTGATTATCATATTGAGCTTGGTAACGAGACAAGTCTGCTTCTTCAGCCAGTTAACAAGCTAGCGGACGCACCTCCCGGTTTATGGCTCGCTGATCCGCTTCACTAAATTCTGACCCATCTTCTTTCAAGCTGGGATAGCCCTGAGCCGCTTTAATAGGATCAAAATCCGGCACCCAGGCTTTTGCCCGCATTAAGGCATTGATCGCACCAGTTCGAGCAGCAGATTTCTTCAGCTCTTCAACCTGGGCGGGAAGCATCGACAGTTTCATCAGGGTATCTTGAATCAAAGTGGGCGCCGGTTTGTTGTGAGATGCAGTACAGATGATCCACTGCGCGCTAGTATACAGCTGTTCGACCAACGTGTAGATGGCCTTCAATTTTTTCCGCACATCTGAACCCAAATGACCAGTGCATGTCCCTGAAATATCATAAGGGTTAAACCGACAGCTCTGTAAGAAGGCCGAGTCAATTCAGAAGTCAAACTCGCTTACCAAAGATAGCAGTGGTCATAGTATGCACGTGCCGCTTTATACTGGTCAATTCATCCGCCACCGGTTTTAGTGCAGCCTCGGCATCCTCTGCTCGTTTGATTAAAGTGGACTTTTCAGTGGCCCAATCCGCCTGTTTCTTCTTGAAGCTCTCCTTAAGCTGCTCCATGGCGCTTAAAGCGTTGGCTAATTCCTCTTTTGCTTTGGAGGTTTCAGCTTGTTGGGTTTTCAGGTTTTCTTGGAGGTCGGCGATTTGGTTTTCTTTCGTCTTCAGCTCAGCCTGCATGCAGACAGTTATATGCTTCAACAAAACGGTACAAGTATTGAAGTACCAACCACATAACAAGTTATGCACTTGGCACTTGGGGGCTAATGCATATTCGATCTTCATCTTTCAATTGCTTACAAAGTCCCC
Source organism: Triticum urartu (assembly GCF_003073215.2). Lineage (NCBI taxonomy): Eukaryota > Viridiplantae > Streptophyta > Magnoliopsida > Poales > Poaceae > Triticum > Triticum urartu. The sequence goes on from NC_053028.1 coordinate 233,048,022, forward strand.
AGATCAATACAAGTATTCAACTTGGCACTTGGGGGCTAATGGCTATTTGCTCGTCTATATTCTGATGCGGAAATTTCAATTACTTAAAGTACCGGTTTAACCACGCTAAGTTGAACCGGCCCTTGGGGGCTACATCAGTGAATTTCAAAGCATCAAGATTTATATTAGTAAGTCCCGGTTTGAAAGAATATTACAAACCGGCCCTTGGGGGCTAGGAGAGTCAGCAAGAATGGAAGCATACAAGCAGGAAGGAGCATATGGAAGTTACCTCATATTTATCTTTCATCATATTAACCAGACCGGCTTCATAGTCGCGACTGGTATACAACTGGTTCAGATAGCCGGAATGGATATCTTGGGCGTTCAGAGCAGCATAAGTCATCAGATCAGCGTTCCACTTGCCGTTTCCAAAGGCAGCAAATTCTTCCTTGGCAGAATGTTTGGACAAAGCGACATGATTGCTTGGCTCAGTATGGCCAGTGCCAGTAATGACAACTTCATCATCCTGGGTACCGCCGGTTTGCACTGGGGCTGTTGGCTTGTTAGTAGGTTTTGCTGGACCGGTGGAGCTTTCAATCTGGATGGAACCTGTGGGCTGATTAACAGGACCCGAGGCATCAGTAGGTCTCTCTTCAGCAATAAGATCGTCGTCTTGCTGCGGTGGATCGTTGGGTATATCCTCAGGAATAGCCGCTTCAAGATTGGGTGTCTTGCCTGGTTCAAGAACGACATCTTCTTCGGTCGCTTTGTCCAGGCGGGCCTTCTTGCTTGGCCTAGGTTTGGCCCTGAGAAGAATAACAAAATCAAATACAGCATATGTTCTAAGGCGATGTACTGCAAACATCACAATAAGTATAGCTTACCCAAGCACCGTTTTGAGCGGTGGGAGCTGAGTAGCCGATGACTCGCCAGAAGATGAGTGGGAAGTAACCTGGTAATTGGAGTCAGATGGATTAAGAGGTTGACGAAAGCAGCCCGCTTTAGGACAAGCACTGACAAGAAAATTAGAGACCTCTGAATGGCGTTTCCGAACCAGACTGTTCGGTAAACCGGCGGAGGTAACTACCTAGCCACTGTGTCGGGTTGTGCGATGAGCTTCGTGTTGTTGGCTCTTCATAAGAAATTTAGGATCCAAATAAGCAAGAGGATGAGAAAATTTAACTTTCTGGTTTGCCTGACAGATTTTTTTTGAAGGCAAAGTTTCTGAATCGGAAGAGAGAATAATTACCTCTGCAACATCCGCATGGCTGCTTCGGCATCATCCTGACAAATATCATCATTAATAAGACGCATGAAAAGTAAACCAAGTGAGTCAAGCTCTACCTCAAAGTCCGGATTATCCACATCATCATTAGGGGCCGGATTAGAAGATGCAGTGGTTCTTTTCCTGTGGGCAGTCTTCTTCACAACTTTAGTCTTTTGCCGAGTTGCTCTTTCCGGTTTGTCTGGTTTTTCTAGTTTCTCCTGCGGCAGTTTCTTGCTCCAAAACGGATCATTGCCCTGATTACACAGACACTGATATTAAACAAAGACCAGATATATCATTAGCAGATTCAGCAAAAAGAAAAATCAAAGTCTTACAGCTGGCGGTTTGTTGGTGGCACAGAAGGGAAGCAGGCCGTTTCTAGCACAGACGTGTTCCGGTTCATTCAACATCTTATTCACAGCCTCTGTGATTTCTTCATTGGTGAGCTGGATTTTGGAATGTCGCAGTGGGTCATCAACACTGCCAGTATATTCGCACATCAAACCGGAGCGCTGACTGAGGGGTACTATGCTCCATGATATCCAATAGCGAGCGAGATCAACCCCTGTTAAACCGTTGGCCATAAAGGCTCTGAGCTTTGATAGTTGAGGAGCATATTTGCTTCTCTCCTGTGCAGTCAATCTTTGTGGAAAAGGGTGTGTATTGCTGAGCCGCTCCGGACAAAAGCCAGGCAAGGGATTCTCACCAGCAGGGGAGGTGTCTTTGCAGTAGAACCATGTCTGATTCCATTCTTTGGAGTGGCTATGCAGTTTGGCGTGAGGGTATGTGACCTCTTTCCTTTTCTGAATCGCCATGCCACCCAACTCCGTATTGGAGCCGTCAGTAAACTCAGTATGGCGGTTTAGATGGAAAAGGTCTCTGAACAATTCCACTGTGGGCTCCTCTTGAAAGAACGCTTCATAGAGCACTTGGAAGTGACACATATTTGTAACAGAGTTGGGGCCAGTATCGTGTGGATGGAGCTGGAAATCGGCTAAAACATCCCGGTAAAATTTAGAACCGGGCGGCTTAAAGCCCCGGGCTAAGTGATCTACGAAAACAACAACCTCTCCTTCTCGAGGTGTGGGAGGGCATTCTTTGCCAGGAGCCCTCCAATGGATGGTATCTTTGCTGCCTAAAGCACCAATCAGGACTAAATCGTCCAGTTCAGCCTCTGTGACGCGAGAAGGAACCCAATTGCACTCATACACTTGCTTGGCCATGATGGAATCTACAAGGTAGAAGATCCCGGTTCAAAAATGCATTTGATCAAGATACATTGGTATGGGCACTGTTAAACCGGAGACAGAACTATCTGAACTGGAGTTTTATGAAGCAACAAGCATCTGGCGGTTCAATAAGGGGACTAATGGCATATACCGGTTTGGAAAATTTTTCTATAAGGTTAAACCGCCTGATCTAAGCATTGCGGATGGACAAGTATGCAGAAATAGGTTTCACAAGATTTCCTTATAGCATTGGATCTGAAGCAAGTTCAGAAAAGAGATAAATACTTAGAGGTTCAAAGGAGCAGTACCGAACCAATGAGCAAAACGTTCATATAGATCTATGGTTTTGAGATGCATAAGTGAAGGTGAAGGTGAAACAACTATCATTGCATAGAGTAAAGATTTGCGGATTCATCTAAAGATCTATCGTATGAGCAAGAGGCGAACGATGAATACTGAAGAACTGTGAAACCCTAAAACAGATCTGCAGGGGAAAGGATAGAAGGTTTACCAGAGCTGAGGAAGACGCGGAAGGTTGCCGCGATGCTCTGGTGCGCCCAGGTTGATGCAGCGGCCAAGGTTGAGGTAGAGGTCGACGGTGGCGGCGGAGCTCTGAAGCCGCGCGATGCGAGGAAGACGAAGCAGAAGGGGAAGAAGGGAAAGAGAAAGGAAATGACCCTTCGGTCCTATTTATAAGGCAAAAAGACATGTGTCAGGCGCGACAATCAAGGGCCACAAAATGGAGCTGTCGCCTCGATTTCCGCAGATATATTAAATAAAGAAGCATAATGGATATCTTTGTTATGACAGGTGACGTCACTCCGGTTTACAGTAATCAGAGAAGATGACATCATGGCGGTTTACCAATTTATGAGAAGACGTTGAAGATGAAGTTTTTGTTAAAGGATTGACATGAACCCGTTCGAATCAATCTAGGGCCTAATGTTGGGGATATTACTGCTGGGCGTAAACCGGCCTATCTGGGCCGGGTCAACTTCATCAGTAGTTCCAGAAGTGATAAAGCCCAAGAAGGCAGATGAGGGCCTAAGGCCCGTAGCCGGTTCAAGATTGTAGCTGTAAACCGGAATTTGTATATAAACTTGTATTGTAAGTTAGGAATAAGGAGAGACCAACCCGGATACGAATATCGACCGGTGTTGGGACTCTGTTAACCGACCGGTGTCACCCGTGTATATAAGGGGACGACCCGGCGGCGATTCAAGGACAACAGACAACAACTCGACACATAGGCGAAGCTTGTTTGCTCCCTAGTCATCGAAACCCCATCAATTCCATCACAACTAGACGTAGGCTTTTACCTTCATTGAAGGGGCCGAACTAGTATAAACTCTCTTGCGTCCCTGTGTCCGCTTTAACCCCTTCAAGCTAACCCGTCACGATGGCTCCACGACTAAGTCCTTTCTCTAGGACATCTCCCGTGACAAAACCACGACAGGCGCCGTGCGTCGACGGCGTGCGACGAGGAGGGGGAGGAGGAAGAGCGGCGGAGTCGGGGAGACGGCGCGGCCGATGACGGTTAGCGGGGCGTCTTCGGTGGGGGGTTCCGAGCGGCGACGTAGCTACAGGGGCGACGGCGTCGTCCGGCGGCGCCGAGCGGCCTCCTCCTCCCGATCCAAATCGGGATTGAGGGGGGAAGATATTTCGGGGGGTGGGGGAAGTGGGGGTGTGTCAGTGAGTGGGGAGTGGGGAAAGGATAAGGGTGCGGGGTGGGCCGCAACTGGGCCGGCCTGTGGCCTGCTAGGCCGAAGCCCAGGGGATGGGGGTCTTCGTCTCTTTTTTTTGTTTATTTTCTCTTTTCATTTACTTATTTTTTTGTTCTATTTAGTTTACACATTATTTTTAGTTTATTAAAATATGACATTAGCTCCTGAAACAATGTTTCAACATAACCCACTGCCATAAAAGTTTAATACTTATAACAATTTAGTTTTGAAAATGTTTATTATTTTTAAAGCATTTAAATAATTGTATTTGCTACTGTTTTATTCATTTTAGAGTATTTAAACATTTTATAAATGTGTGGTTTCTCCACCATAATCACCTATGCATTATTCGGCTCACTCCGAACATTTTAGTTTTAAAGTTTGAAAACTTTTGTTGTTTGCCTGATTTTGAATTTTGAATTTGAATCAGTTTCGAACTAACGGAAGATTAACAACAGTAATCATGGTGACTCAGCATCGTTAACGTGGGACTACTGTAGCGTAACTATCCAGGCGTCACAGCCACGACCCCCTCCATCTTCTCCCTCCCTCCCCCCCTCTCTCTCTCACACACACACACCCCCTCTAGCTCCCGTTCCGAGCAGCACTGAGAGCGCCCGCCAGTCTTCGTGACTCATTTTCGTGGCCACTGTCTTCACCTTGTCCGTCCACCATGTCTAGAAGCTTTTTTATACCCCGTTGAAGGGGCAAAGCCATGATTTGGACATAGGAGGGGGCGAAGAGACAACAAGAAAAAAAATACATCATAAATTTATTGTAGCTTAGCCTTGTGATAAAAAATTTACTCATTGTGCTTTACAACCGCCTAGATCAAGACTGCTTGTTTGTTGGACCAGAATTTCTGCTATTTTTATGCTAGGTACTTGGTGATTGCTAGAAACTTAGAACCATAGTACCATTTCCAGATTTGTGTTGTGAGCTTAACCAATTATATCATTGGCTCCGCAAATTGTATTTCTCCCCATGACCACAGAAGCACAATTTCTGGTAAATTAACTCTAGGGTTTTTTTACATCTCTGCCCCTGGTTCCTTAGATCTACTCATTCATCCCCACGCTCTTAACTTTTGCTCAATTTTCCCCACTCCCTTGCCAGAAACCCTCATAACTGGGCACAACGGACGTTGCCGTCGGGTCAAAGGTTTGACCGTAACTCTGACTAGTGGGGCCATGCTGGACTGTGTCGTCCGTTCGAGCTGATAAGTGGGGTCGCATTGGGTGGTGTCGCTGTTGGACCATTGGGCCATGGTTTCGTTGGGCCGCCCTTGCATTAAACGTCTGCGCACCGCCAGGACAAAAGCCTGCTATGCATGCACCCAGCAAACCCTGCCTGCATGCGTCGATCGAGCCTGCATGCGCCGATGCCATGATCCCATGATGCGCCGACCAAGCCTGCATGCGCCGATGCGTCCGCCATGATGCACTGACCGAGCAGCTTTCTTGCACGCCAGCCGCCACGGATGCAGCGACGGTCACTACCGCTGGTTCCTCTCTTCTAGCTAGGTGGCTACATATTTGTGGCTTGTGTAAAAAAAGAGCCACTCCCTTGCTTAGTTGTACTCATTCATCCCTACTAACAAAGCTTGCTTGCATGCACTAGGTGGTTACTAACAAGGGAACCCTACTAACAAGCCGATCTCTCTAAGAATATATTCAACAAATATGTAGTCCCAATATGTAGATACGGCCAACAAGCCCATAGCACGATCACATAGCTCAAACTAGGAAGAACTTAATAATAGAATAAATAGAAAACTTAATAATAGAATTTATGAAAAGGGCCAACAAGCCCAAAGCAACTCCAACATAGTTCAATTACAACTTAAGATAAAATACACTAAAAAGATAGAGGGTTTAGAACCCTAGCCGCCGCCTTCTCCACCTCGCTCCTCCTCCGGGTGCCCTTTTCACTGCTCCTTCGGGGCGTTGTCGATGGTGTACGGAAGAGTGTGCATGCGCATCGCGGTGGGGAAAATGTTGTTGTACTCCGTGAACCTGTTGTGGGTGGTGAAAGCGATGAACTCGGAGCCACACCAAAACACCCGGCCGAGGAGGTAGAAGGCGTCGAATGTGTTGGTGAAGTGGGCAAGGAGAGCAACCACCACCCGGTTTTGGATGACCTCCTCGACGCGGAACATCGTTGGAGATCCCCTTGGGAGGTGGTGGTAGCCGGACGCGAGGAAGAACTCGGTGAAGTTCCTTGCGTTCCTCAGCCTTGATATCGCCCACACACATAGTGTGCGATCAACGTACACGCCGGTAGGGTAGAGCCTCTCCGGCACGGTGGGTGGGAAGCGGTAGGTTGGTCCGGTGTACTACATGGCTGAGTGGTGTGTAGAAGACGGAGAAGGGGTCGAAGAGCAAGAAGGGCAGATGGATGAGGGATGGCAGAGGCAGAGGGTGGCTTAAATAGCTGTAGTGCTACATGTTATTTGGCCATGGCAATATCGGGAGTGTACACGCGTGGGAAATGGTGGTTTGAAAAAGAAGAAGAAAAAGAAGCTAATTGCACGCGTGAGAATCCGTGGTCATATATATTATATGAACACAAAGAGACAATTTTTGAATTGTTTGTGGCCATTTTGCATGATAAAAATAAATTTGGCCCTTAAAAATTGGTCATTTGCTATGCAATGTCAATTGATTTCACAAACAATGCAAAAAACGATGCAAAAATACAGAGCCAACACATCACAAAAAACAGAGAAAACAATGCAAAAAATGATGCAAAAATACAGAGCCAGCACGTTCACAAAAATTAGAGCAAACAATGCAAAAAGCGACGCAATTCGATGGCCCAACCAGAGTTTGGTTTCCTTTTGGGCCCAATAACTTTTTTTTCACGGAGTCAGGGGTGGGCGAGCAGCCGAGCACAATGAATAGGATCGTCTCTCGCGGATCGCCCCACGATCCAATGATGCGGAGCCGTCCTTGTGATCCAACGATGTAGAGCCTGCACACAGCCAGCCCACCTAGTTCCTTCTAGAAGGCCAGATCTGAGGGTTGGCGCTTGGCGTGAGGGTATGATTGGACGACTGATGTTGGGAGCTAGGGTTAGGCGAAACCCCACGGGGTTTAGAGGGGTTTTGAGCTGGTCAATGGGGTTTCGAAGGCTTTGACTGAGCATAACTAATTTAAAAAAGATAGAAAAATATGAAGCCTTTACCGTTCGTCGTTTTATAAGACACACTAACAAGGAAAAATACTAAACTTGGACTATGGTCATTTTCATGAAAAAACCCTAGCCGGCACGATCGAGGTTAAATGAGCACCATTAATTTAAAAAAATCAAAAAATATAAAACCTGCGCACAATGTTGTCTTATGTGACATGTTACCAACCAAAAATACTAAACTTGCTCTATGGTCATTTTCATGAGAAAACCATCACACATATGAGCTATCACCTACATGATTTCATAGAGTTCAAGGAGAGGAGGTGGTGTTACCTTCTGTTTTTGAAAAATAAAAAAATCACTAAACCTTTATTTTAAAGTGAATAAGAAGGATCTGAAGTTACTTTTCCATTTTCATATTTCAAAACTTGGCCTATAGTTTTTATATTAATGTTGTCTTATGTGACATGTTACCAACCAAAAATCATACACTTGTCCTATGGTCATTTTCATGAGAAAACCTTCACACATATGAGCTATCACCTACAAGATTTCAAAAAAATATGAAGATTAATTAAATAGGTGTTAATAAAAAACATTTGGCTCATTTAGAGTAGGTCCAAAAAACTTGATTACAAATGGGTTGTTTACCCTAGCCTGGGAGCTTTTTTGGAGCACATTTCTCATATTCAAATTTCTTTGACCTCCTCTAAATCACCTCAAATTTTGTACACATGATCTCCTACAAAAACATAGATAGTTGATAATACATCTTCATTAAAATGTTGTTTTTTGCTTTGTTATTGGAATATTTGATAAAAGGGAACCCTTGATAAAATGATGGATTGCAGCATATTTGCAGCATATGTGTGATCATTGCAGCACCTGAACTTTCAAAACACTAAAACAAATCATAGCAGATAAATTTAAAAACACAAAAGATACCCAACATAGATAGCCACATGCATATAAAATTCATCCAACCACCAAAAGGTAACCCACATCCTGTTCACAAACATAGTTCACCCACATAGTTCAACAAACAACCTAAAGTACTTAAAACACATCATAACATCAGGGAAGGGGAGACAGGACTTTGGCTAGGGCAGCATGCTGCCCCATGATCTTGTAGTCCTCGCCGTGGATGGCCACATCTTATGCATGAGCTAGAAGGTGAATGAAGCGGCCGAACTTTGGCTTTGGCTTGGTGGTGCAGTAGGGGCAGCGCCAAGTTTTGGTCTTGCTCTTGTAGTAGTAATCCATGCCCTTGATCCCGATCTTCTCCTCTTCCTTCTCTTTGAAGGAGGCGAAGTTGTCGCGGTCCACATCCACATATTCCCCAGAGACATACTGCACACACAAATGAATTACATTACTGTATTATAGATTCATGGGAATACACCATGTCAAACGAACTAAATGAACAATCTAAATTTCAAGTAGGCTTACCTCATACTCTTCATCTTCACCATACGCTGGATCATACGGGTCATCGAAAGTATAATCTATCTTCCTCCTCTCCCCCCTACCATCATCCTCCTGAATATAAAATTACATCCATCACTAGTAAACACATAAGCCAATTGAAAATTTAGATATGCATAGATGACACATTGATCATAGGGCTAATATACTATGATCCTAATTGCATTTTCCATTTTTATGCACACACATTGAACAACAGAGCTAATATAACTACATATTGAAATTTAGATATGCACACTTGATCATAGGGATAATATTCTATGATCCTATTTGCATTTTCCATTGTCATGCACACACATTGAACAACAGATATAATATAACTACATATTGTGGACATATTGTGAACAATAGAGCTAATATAACTTGAATCAAATAACTTGAGTATCATTAAAAACCACAATCTGTGAGCACTAAAAACAAATATAATAATCATCAAGCATTAAAAACCCCAATCTATTCACAACATCTAGCATTTTTGCAACGAATTTATCCAAATCTAAAAACAAATCTAAAAACCCCAATCATTGCAACACCTAAAATCATAGTTCACAACACCTAGCTAGCATTTTTGCAACGAATTTATCCAACAAACCCTAGTCCAAAAACCCCCACCCCCAACCCATACAAAAAACCCCGACCCATCCGTCAAACCAACTACTCTAACCATCTGAACTACTGTATGAATCACAATCGAACTAACTCTACAAGCTAAGCAAGTGCAAATACATGCTCCTCCATGGCAGGTGGCGCAACGGGGCATCGAGATGGACTGCGCCGCTCGACGCCGTCACCTTCTACAGCGATGACGCGGAGCCCGCCACATCCACAGCGGTTGCGAGTTTCCCCGCACCGCCGTGGACGCCGGCGACATCCGCAGTCACCGCGCCCTGACCCTGCAGCTCCACCACATCTCTGACCGCTGCGCCGGCATCGCCATGAGAGTCGGCCATCTGACAGATGAAGGTGAGGAAGAGGATGCGGTGGGAGAGAGCGAGACGGTGCGTTGGAGGCATTGCAGGAGAGCGAGATGACGCCGGTGGGGGAGAGGGAGACAATGCGGCAGCGAGTGGATTTGGGGGAAAATGGTAGGGGCGATGGCGGTGGTTGCCCTCTTTATATGATGGGACGTTTCGGGCATGTCCATGGACAAGTGCTACCCCACGACCGCGGTCTTGCATGCTCCCACGTATACGCGGCCCCACTCGTCAGCTAACGGTCAAAGGAATTGACCCGACGACAACTATGAGGGTTTCGGGCAAGGGAGTGGGGAAAAGTGAGCAAAAGTTAACAGAGTGGGGATGAATGAGTAGAGCTAAGGAACCAGGGGCACAGAAATAAAAATCCCTTAAATCTAAATCACAACATCAATGCACCATTCCAATAATAGTTAGAAGCAAAGAGAAAATTACCAAGCAAATGAGCTATTCCATTTAAATCAAATCATAATATTATTCTGGAAAAGACATTTACTAATCCCTCCATAAAGAAATATAAGAGTGCTTTAGTGATCTAAACGCTCTTATATTTCTTTACAGAGGGAGTAGTATGCAAATCAATATGGTAATTGATTGCTTGTATCTGCGTTGGTATTTCCTCGAAGAGGACAAGATGATGCAGCACAACAACGGTAAGTATTTCCTTCAGTTATGAAACCAAGGTTATCAATCCAGTAGGAGAACCAAGCAACACTATGTAAATGGTACTTGCACACAAATAACAAATACTTGCAACCCAACGCGTAAGAGGGGTTGTCAATCCCTCCACGGTAATAAGATAGATTAAATTGTATGAGATTTCATAAATAGATCGGACTAAACCACAAAATAAAATAAAGAAAGAAAAGTGCAACAAGGTATTTTTGGGTTTTGGAATAATAGATCTGAAAACAATATGATAGAAAATAGACCCGTGGGCCGTAGATTTCACTAGTGGCTTCTCTCAAGAAAATAGCATAGGTGGGTAAACAAATTACTGTTGGGCAATTGATAGAAAAGCAAATAATTATGATGATATCCAAGGCAATGATCATGTATAGAGGCATCACGTCCAAGATTAGTAGACCGACTCCTGCCTGCATCTACTACTATTACTCCACACATCGACCGCTATCCAGCATGCATCTAGTGTATTAAGTTCATGGAGAAACGGAGTAATGCAATAAAAATGATGACATGGTGTAGACAAGATCCATTCATGTAGGAATAGACCCCATCTTTTAACCTTAATAGAAATGATACATGCGTGTCTTGCTACCCCTTCTGTCACTTGGTGAGAACACCGCAAGATCGAACCCATCACAAAGCACCTCCTCACATTGCAAGAAAAATCAATCTAGTTGGCCAAACCAAACCAAAGTTTCGAAGAAGAAATACAAGGCTATAATAATCATGCATATAAGAGATCAAAGAAGACCCAAATAATATTCACCGATATAGACCTGATCATAAACTCACAATTCATTGGATCCCAACAAACACACCGCAAAAAGTCATTACATCAAGTAGATCTCCAAGAACATCGAGGAGAACATTGTATTGAGAATCAAAAATAGAGAAGAAGCCATCTAGCTTGTCAGGACCCCGATTCCAAGTCACATCGATCTAGCCAGTAACACCTCATATCACTTTGTGGCCTCACACGCGGTATTCCCACGGGTGTTGCCTTACCATGGCCCGGGACCGTTTGCGCCTTCTGGCTCACGTATATGATAGTGTCGCTAGCATCCATATGACAGAGAACCCGGGCCGACATGGCTAGTCGTGAACCCAAAGCGGCACAAACCTATGGGGACAGGCATACATGAATCACATCGAGCATGTCGGTCAACAGTGTGTGAATCCGGGCTGTAGCACTGGGCTAACAGGACACCAGGGAACCCGGGCTGTAGCAGGCTAGGCAGGACTCCGGATGTCACCGCGTGACATTTGCCCGAAGGGACAGACATAGGAACGAAGTGAAACACATGCCGTCCAGTCAAGTGTCCTGAGCAGTAGTGCTGGGCTAGCAGGACTCCGGTGAACCGGGCTGTAGCGGACTACTATGGCTCAAGGAGGCACTAGACTACATTTCCCCATAAGAGAGGCTGCCAAGGATAAACAACTAGATTGTCGGATCCCACGCATACCAAACATTTCAATCATACACACAATATGCTCGATATGTGTAAATACAACATGGCATCACAACAAAACTCTACAACTCAAGTACTTTATTTAAAGGCTCCGGGGAGCCATACATAACATGTTCATATAGGTAGGGGTCACATGACCCGACACTCAAGTCATACAAGCATACAAGCACATGCGGAAGCAAATAAGTCTGAGTACAAACACTAGAAAGAAAGAAGGCTTGACGAAGCCTGTCTATCTACATAGGGCCCTCCATGGCCAGAATCACCACCTGAGTGGCAAGCTACTCATCAACGTTGAGGTCTACATAAAACCCGTCGGAGGGGGCAGCGTTGTCGTCTGAAAATAGTAATTAAAGCAACATGAGTACAAAGGTACTCAACAAGACTTACAACAGATCCTACTACACATGCTAATTCTCAAGAAGGTGGTGGAGTTATTGCAGCAAGCCAGCTTTGATTCTTGGCTAAGCTATCCTACGAGACACCACTAGTCAAATAGTTTTCGCACACGAGTCCACTAATCACCCACACAATACTCCACCGGGGATCCTCCCTCGTCATCCTACGAGAGGGCCATCCTCGGTACTCACACTTATCTTGAGTCTTTTAGTAGTAACCATTAACTTGTCTATGAACTGTATAGGCAACCAAGTAGTCCTTTACCGCGGACGCGGCTATTCGAATACTTTTATACCCTGCAGGGTTGTACTTTGTCACACATGTTTCCACCACTTAGCGTCTGCACACGACATGTGCTTGGCAGACTTCAAGCGAAAGCCGACGTGGGTGTAGACCATGACCTGATAACCACACAAGTCTCTAGTCCAGGTTTATCGCCTATTCGGGTTCCATCCACAAGGAAATCTGGCTGGGGTGTTCTCAACGGCCCAAAACGATGTGTGCAGGGTTCCCGAGACACCAAACGGGTGACTCGGTACACCGTGCCATGGTGTATCTACCACATCATAGCCCACCCCTGGGGTCAGCGCTACGCACGGCCGCCAACACATAACCTATAAACACCAGAAACTAGTTGCAACTCCTGGATAGAGGACGAGAGGGGTCAGTAAGTCGAGCGGGTTCATATTTCAGGGCCCAATGTGTGGTAGTAGCTGAACCTTAAATCACGCATACAGATCTCAGTTCTTAGGTACGGCCTCAATGAAACAACCCACCATGTACTCCTACATGGCCTCTCATCGATACCTTTACCAAATCATGTTCAACACATCCCTCACATTACCCATGTAATCATTTCACTCTAGCCCATCACCCAGATGAACCAGACCTGTCTCAACTCTAAGCATAGCAGGCATAGCAAGGTAGGAAACACATACATGGCTCAATCAACTCCTACACATGCTAGTGGGTTTCATCCAGTTACTGTGGCAATGACAGGTCATGCAGAGGATAAGGGTTCAACTACCGCAGCACATAGCAGTTTGAAACGTTGTTGTCTTAATGCAGTAAATGAGAGCAGGAGCGAGAACATGGGATTGTATCGATATGATCAATGGGGCTGCTTGCTTGATGGAGTAGTAGTAGGGTACTGCCCTTCAGTTGGATACTCGAGAATATCCTCGGAGGCAGAACCTACCACGAAAGACATCACATAACACAATCATCACATGGCAATGTGCAACAATATGATGCATGCTATGACATGGCAATATGAGGTGTCCTGGCTAATGCATTGTGAAACAAGTTGGTTTGAGTCCATTTGAATCAAGGATTCAAATGGAAGCTTATGTTCTTAAGCCATATAAGTGCGTTAGCTTGTTTCACCTAAAAAGCAGGGTTAAAGTGTTTTGTCATCCATGAAACCATTACATATGGAAAGACTGAATTTTTTTGATCAAATTTCATATATAAATCTTTGCATTTGGAGTTACATATTAAAAGTTATGAATTTTTGAAGTTTGTAATATTTTCTGGAATTTCCTGTATAAGAATAATTCCAGTAATTGAATTATTGCGTCAGCATTGCATCAGGGTGACACCAGTGGTCAACGGGGCCGGTCCAGGTCAAACCTGACCTGTGGGACCCGCGTGTCAGTAGTTAATTAACTAACTAAATTTAGTTAGTGCTAATCCAAGTTAATTAGCAGAGTGGTCCCACTTGTCATAGACTCAGGGGGAGTCAACCTGGGCCCACACGGGGTCAACTAGGGTCAAACTCGCTGGTGTTTAGCCGCCAACGAGGACAGACGCGGCGGAGCGGTGCCGGTTTCGTGCTCCGGCGTCCAAAACGATGGCGGAGCACATCTACGTGATGCGGGGAGTGAGCCGCGTCGAGTGGTGGCAGTGGGTGGAGCTGGGGTGGCCGGAAATGTCACCGGCGATGAGCTGCGCGGCTGCCGGAGCTCGGGTGAGGTCGAACCCGAGGCTACGGGGCACGGTGAGGCTCGTGGAGAGGTGCTATGGGCTTCTGCGAGTGCGGTGAGTGTGTTGGTGACGGTGGTGTGGCCGGAGTCACGTCGGTGACAAGCTCGGAGGTGGCGGGTGCGGGTGAACGTGGTGCGGTGCATACGATGCAGGAGAGAGTTAACGGAGAGGGAAAGGACGGAGCTGAGCTCACGGCGGTTGCAGCAAGCGTCGAAGCGGGCTCGGGGATGGTCGGAGCTGAGCGGGGCGACAATGGCGATCTCGGCGGCCGGAGTTGGGGGTGACGGGTTCGGGGGCGACTCCAGAGCGGGCGAGCGCTCGGGGCTCGGCCTGCTCAACGTAGTCGACGACGGTGGAGCGAACGGTCACGGTGACGCGGCACGGGGACGACGACGGACGCGGTTATCACTGTGGCACGGGCGTAGCAGCGTCGGCCATGGTGGGAGAGGGCGAGGGAGAGAGGCAAAGGAGTGAGCAAGGTGTCTGCGAGGTCGGGGCGGCGACGTGGAGGTCGCCCAGGTGTCCAGGGGCGAGGGCGGCAAGCAGCTGGCGCGCTGGCGAGCTCACGCACGCCGGCGTCACCTCCCTGCCTGCCTGGCGGGGACGAAGCAGCTGGCTGGCACGGGCCAGCACAGTGCTGGGCCGCCAGGTGGGCCGGCTAGTGGCTTTGCCAGGTAAGTTTGTTTCCCTTTTATTTTTTTTTCTGTTTTCTTTATTTCTGCAAGTTTGTGGCTTTTCTAAAAATACTTAGGCATTTCCAAAAATCACCAAACTGCACATGCCCACTGTTTAGAACATATCCCACATGGAACATTTCAGTTTGGGATTATTTGGACATTTAAAATATTTAGTAGCATTTAAATGTCCAAATGCAAATAGCATATGGTTTAATCCAATGACCTTATGATGTCCTAGAAAAGTGTGCACCATTTTTGTCAAAGGTTCTAGACCAAGGCAAAGATGATGAACATTTTAGAAGGGCATTTCAGGTTCATTGAAAAAGATTTTAGTAAACCCTAGTTGGTTTCTAGGGGGGGTGCTGGGGGTTCTGTCATCCCCATTTCAATTTTCTGGAAAAGAAGACATGATGCAACACTCTAATGCATGAACTAGCTAGGGTGTGACAACTCACCCCCACTCAAAAGAATCTCGTCCCGAGATTTAGGATCTGTTGGAAAGAAGGTGGGGTACTCAAGTCAAAGTTGATCCTCCCTTTCCCAAGTGGCTTCTTTCTCCTAATGGTGTGACCATTGAACCTTGAGAAACTTGATGTTATGGCGTCGAGTGGTACGCTCGGCTTGATCAAGGATACGAACGGGATATTCCCGATATGTGAGATTATCTTGGAGATCAAGCGTTTCGTGGTCCACTCCACGGATAGGATCCACGAAGCAACGCCTGAGTTGAGAAACGTGGAAGACATCGTGAACTTTGGAAAGATGTAGAGGTAGTTCCAATTGGTAGGAAACTTCTCCTCGTTTGGCAAGAATGCGAAAGGGTCCAATGTAACGAGGAGCCAATTTGCCTTTGATACCGAAATGATGGGTTCCCTTTAAAGGAGTAACCCGAAGGTAAGCCTTCTCGCCGACTTCATAAATCATGAGCTTGTGTTTATCCTATTGGCTCTTTTTACGAGATTGGACTGTTTTCAATTTCTCACGAATAACGCGAACCTGCTCTTCTGCTTCCTGAATCATATCCGGTCCAAAGAGTTGTCTTTCCCTGGATTTTGACCAGTTAAGAGGCGTTCGACATTTTCGTCCATAGAGAACTTCGAAAGGAGCTTTGCCCAAGTTAGCTTGATAACTATTGTTATAAGTGAACTCCGCGAATGGAAGGCATTTCTCCCAATCCATTCCGAATGAGATGACAGTAGCTCGGAGCATATCCTCCAGAATTTGATTTACTCGCTCTACTTGACCACTTGATTGGGGGCGGAAGGCGGTGCTAAAAGAGAGACAAGTTCCCATAGCATTTTGGAAACTCTCCCAAAATCGAGAGGTGAAGAGACTCCCACGGTCTGAGTTAATTTCCAATGGAACACCATGAAGAGACACTATTCGGGAGATGTATAAGTCAGCAAGCTGGCTAGCGGTAATACTCTCACGAACAGGTAGGAAATGGGCTACTTTGGAAAGATGATCGACAACGACGAAGATAGAATTATTCCCTTTCTTGGTCTTGGAAACCCAATAATGAAATCCATACTGATTTTATCCCATTTCCATTCAGGAATAGCCAAAGGTTGAAGGGTGACAGCAAGCCGTTGATGTTCTGCTTTAACACGACGACAGACGTCGCAACTAGCAATGTATTGAGCAATTTATCTCTTCATCCTAGTCCACCAAAACCTCTGGCGTAGGTCTTGATACATTTTAGTACTACCGGGATGAATGGTGAGAGTGGATTCATGAGCTTCCTTAAGAATCAACTAACATAGATGTTGTTTCTTGGGAACCACCAAGTGGTTCTCAAAGAAGACAACACCTCGCTCATCCATGGAAAAACATTTAGCAACTCCGCTAGTGATGTTTTCCTTAATCCGGGATATGCCCTTATCACGCTTCTAGGCAGCTATGATTTGATCCATAAGGTTAGGCTTCGCCACCAGGGTGGATAGGAATCCTCGAGGAACTATGTGAAGGTTAAGCTTACGAAATTCCTCGTGGAGAAGTGGTTGACTTTGTTGTAACATCAGGTTGTTACAATAAGATTTACAACTTAGCGCATCAGCCATGACATTGGCTTTGCTCGGGGTGTTAGTTATTCCTAGGTCGTAATCCGAGATCAACTCGACCCAACGTCTTTTCCTAAGATTCAAATCTGGTTGGGTGAAGATATATTTCAAACTTTGGTGATCAGTGAAGATCTCGCAACGATTACCGAGAAGGTAATGTCGCCAAGTTTTAAGTGCATGGACTACAGCTGCAAGCTCTAGATCATGTGTGGGATAATTTTCCTCATGGGGGTGTAATTGCCGTGAAGCATAGGCAATTACCTATCGATCTTGCATGAGTATGCAACCTAGTCCTTGTCGCGAGGCGTCGCAATAGATAATAAAGTCCTTGGAGAAATCTGGTGGTACCGGTACGGGAGCAAATGTCAGGCGTCTTTTCAGTTCCTGAAAGCTGAACTCGCACTGTGGGGTCCACTCGAACTTCTTATCTTTCTTGAGGAGTTCAGTTAGAGGTTTAGCAACCTTGGAGAAATTCTCGACGAAGCGGCGACAATAGGTCGCTAAGCCAAGGAAGCTCCGAACTTGCTTGACCGTCTCAGGTGGAGTCCAATCAAGGACGGCTTGAACTCGCTCGGGATTGTACCCTTACCAGAGATTGCATGGCCTAGATAGGTCACTTCTGGCAACCAAAATTCACACTTGGAGAATTTGGCATAAAGGCGATGCTCTCGAAGTTTCGTCAATACCAGCCTTAGATGTTCGACATGTTCTTCCTCACTCTTGGAGTAGATGAGTATATCATCGAGGTATACCACGACGAATTTATCCAAATACTCCATGAAGACCGAGTTCATTAACCGAGCGAAGGTGGCTGGGGCATTGGTTAAACTGAAGGACATAACGGTGTACTCGTATTGGCCATAACGAGTAACAAAGGCCGTTTTGGGAATGTCCCCATTTTTGATTTTGATTTGATGATAGCCCAACCTCAAATCCATTTTGGAGAAGACTGAGGATCCAGCGAGGTGATCATACCGATCGTTGATCCTGGGAAGCGGATACTTGTTCTTGATAGTGACCAAGTTGACAGGTCGGTAATCTACAACCATCTGATCCGTTCCATCCTTCTTCTTGACGAAGAGGACAGGGCAAGCCCAAGGGGAAGAACTAGGACGGATGAAACCCTTTTTCAAGGACTCATCGAGTTGGTTCTTAAGCTCGACTAGCTCTAAGGGTGCCATCTTATAGGGTCTTCTAGAAATCGGGACGGTTCCTGGAACAAGGTCTATCACAAACTCGACATCCCTGTCAGGTGGAACACCTGGCAGTTCTTCTGAAAAGACATCCAGGAAGTCTCGGACTACCGGAATATCTTCAAGGTCTGGAAGGGGGTTGGCATTCAGGGAGTAAAGCTGGCGCTTGGCCACTCGAGTTAAGACATTGATTGTCTTGCCCGATGGGTGAGTAAGTTGAACGGTTCTAGTGGCACAATCAATCTTAGCATAATGAGCTGACATCCAGTCCATACCCAAGATGATGTTTATGTCCGAGGACTTGAGAGCTATTAAGGATGCAAGGAAGACAAGTCTAACGACAAGAATTTCATTCCCATGGCTTACTCTAGAAGTTTGCCATTTGGAACCCGGAGTTTGAATTACGATGGAAGTGGGCATGTCACAGAATGTCGTGTTATGCAATCGAGCATAGCTCTCATATATGAATGAATGAGATGCTCCAGTATCAAAAAGAACAGATGCCGGATGGCAATTAACAAGCAGAGTACCAAGGACGACGTTAGGATCATCATGAGCCTCCTCAGCTGAGACATAGTTGACATGGCCACGTGCAGTGGTGGCTGGCTTGGCGTAGAATGTCTTTCCGACTGGCTTACCACGACCAACGGACTTTCCAGACTGGTTGGGGTTGTTGTTCTGGGGACACTCTCGACTGTAGTGACCCAGCTCTCCACACTTGAAACATGTCACAACATTGGGGCGTGGAGCAGCATTAGCAGCGGGGCCACCATAGGGCTTAAGCGGCGCAAACTGCTGGTTGGGGTGAGGCGCCTCAAAGGATGGCCTCGGGGTGAACCTGGGTGGCAGCGTTGTGCTTGGAATCCACACCCGGCGCTTCTGGGATCCAGAGCCGGATGAAGAACCAAAATCACGGGAGTGCTTGCGCGAAGCGTCATAGTCAGTCTGACCTGTCTCAGCACTGATGGCCTTATTGACCAACTTCTGGAAGGAGGTGCACTCATGCAGACGAAGATCGTGGTGAAGCTCGGGGCTAAGTCCCTTGCGGAACCTTGCCTGCTTCTTAGCGTCGGTGGATACCTTTTCAGGAGCATAACATGCCAGATTTCCAAACTCACGACTATATGCATCCACAGTCAGTCTGCCTTGGGTGAAATTGCAGAACTCTTCCCTCTTACGATCCATGAGACCTTCCGGGATGTGATGCTCACGGAAAGCCTCACTGAATTCAGCCCAAGTAGTGATTTGGCCGACTAGGCGCATAGCCTCAAAGTTTTCCCACCAAAGGCTAGCAGGGCCTTCGAGGTGATAGGCAGCATAGGTAACCTTATCAGCTTCGGCTACATT
The DNA here is from genome assembly GCF_003073215.2 of Triticum urartu. Classification (NCBI taxonomy): domain Eukaryota; kingdom Viridiplantae; phylum Streptophyta; class Magnoliopsida; order Poales; family Poaceae; genus Triticum; species Triticum urartu. The sequence goes on from NC_053028.1 coordinate 233,067,633, forward strand.
GGCAGAACGTAGCTTGTGGGTGATGCTGCGAAGCCAGTCATCCGCGTCGAGGGGATCGACGGAATGATTAAACTTTGGTGGGTACAACTTGATAAAGTCATTGATTGACACCAAGTCGTTTCGCTGATGACGTGCAGTGTTCTGCTCAATCCGCTCTAGCAAGTGGTTAGTCTCACACTTGTTTCTTTCAGCCTCCAGCATAACTTCGGCCAAAGAAGGCGGGTGAGGCAGATTCTCATGCCTAGCTGCACTGGCTTCCCCCTGTTCCGGGGCAGTAGGGTTGCTGCGGGTGTTGACTATCCTAGGAAAAACAAGACAATGGTTTTGACAAGGATGGCACAATCTTGGCAAGGAAGTGCAGAATGTAATGGATAACGTGGAATGCTGAGATGTTCATTGCATGACATGGTAATATAAAAACTGCCATATATATACCATCGGTCATACGCACCGTACATAGTTTAGTACAAGCCCAGGCTAGAGTACAACTACGGTGAAAGACATTACATCTCATCGGAGGCATTCCAAGCTCCTATACATTATTTTCTACACCTTCGGAGTGTGATACACACCAAGTCATATCCCACGGGTCACACAGGATTGTGGAGAATACAACTATTACAGTACTAGTGAAACTACTACTAGCTCAGACAGCTCCGTAGTAATCCTCATAAAAGTCACCACCAAAACCTGGAAGCGGAACATGATCATCTGGGAACAGACGGTCCTGTGGAGCTTGCAGTCCATAGGGACTCGGATGTGGCCTTGGTCCCACAAATGGTGGCAGACTGGGACCACGAGGAGGGGTGATGCCTCCTACATCACGCCAGTCCATACAATCTGGCAATCCAGACCGTACGAGGTACAGGTCCCTCATGTCCATGTATCCCGCCTGCACAGCGGGTGCAAACCGAGTCAAAGTGGCCCAGTGATCGGAACGAGAGTTGGAGAGCTCCATACGCAAGGCCCAATTTTCACGGTCCTTGTCCTCGAGCATCTCGGCAGTGGTGTGGAGTAGTGAATCCTCATGTGTAGAGTCATAGTACAATGCCTGATAGTACCCCTGTGCTCCAGGGAGTGAGGCTGGCATGTAGTGGAAATCGGTGTTCTGGAGCAAGGCAGTTCTGGCTCGAATGATAGTCATCATTGAGTAAGCTGCGTCTTGCACGTACATCTCAATAGTAACCCCAAGTCCATAAGAGCAGTGGAGGGGTTCAGTGGCTCCAGGATAGGAGGGATATATCATGACGTTACAAAGGTATTGGCTCTGGTTGAAGTCTAGGAACTGCTCCTCGACGATATACTCCGGATACCATCGATAGCCTGTCTTGACCATCACCCAGACCAGCATGGCCGTGTGACCGGGTACATCGAGGCACCAAGTCAGACGAACCACTTGGTCCTAGGAACGGGTGGCCATCTGAAAGCACATAATAATGCAAAGGCATTAGAATTTTCTAGGAGAAATCATACAACATAACGGCTGTAAATGCTCAGAAAAAGATTTGCGACATTCACAACAGTTTGCAAAACCACTCAACAACATCATATCAAGGTTCTGGTTCAACTGACAACATACTAAAAGTAGTAGAAAATGAACTGAGGCTTGGAACAACAATCCTATAAGCTACTACGGATTAGTAACATGTGACCTGATAGAGAGAAGAGAGCCTAGTCCTTAACCCACGTAGAAAGAGAAGAGAATGACTCAGATCAGAGGGCATAAGGTAAAGAAGTAAAAGAGCCTTACGTTCCCTCCCACAATCAATTCCCCTACATATAACTAAAGCATTTCTAGACTCGACATCGACCAGTTTGGCTCAACGAACCTATAGGCAGTCCGGATCTGATGCCAACGCTGTCAGGACCCCGATTCCAAGTCACATCGATCTAGCCGGTAACACCTCATATCACTTTGCGGCCTCACGCACGGTATTCCCACAGGTGTCGCCTTACCATGGCCCGGGACCGTTTGTGCCTTTTGGCTCACGTATATGATAGTGTCGCTAGCATCCATATGACAGAGAACACGGGCTGACATGGCTAGTCGTGAACCCAAAGCGGCACAAACCTATGGGGACAGGCATACATGAATCACATCGAGCATGTCGGTCAACAACATGTGAATCCGGGCTGTAGCACTGGGCTAACAGGACTCCGGGGAACCCGGGCTGTAGCAGGCTAGGCAGGACTCCGGATATCACCGCGTGACATTTCCCCGAAGGGACAGACATAGGAACGAAGTGAAACACATGCCGGCCAGTCAAGTGTCCTGAGCAGTAGTGCTGGGCTAGCAGGACTCCGGTGAACCGGGCTGTAGCGGACTACTATGGCTCAAGGAGGCACTAGACTACATTTCCCCATAAGAGAGGCTGCCAAGGATAAACAACTAGATTGTCGGATCCCACGCATACCAAGCATTTCAATCATACACACAATATGCTCGATATGTGTAAATACAACATGGCATCACAACAAAACTCTACAACTCAAGTACTTTATTTAAAGGCTCCGGGGAGCCATACATAACATGTTCATACAGGTAGGGGTCACATGACCCGACACTCAAGTCATACAAGCATACAAGCACATGCGGAAACAAATAAGTCTGAGTATAGACACTAGAAAGAAAGAAGGCTTGACGAAGCCTGTCTATCTACATAGGGCCCTCCATGGCCAGAATCACCACCTGGGTGGCAAGTTACTCATCGATGTCGAGGTCTACATAAAACCCGTCGGAGGGGGCGGTGTTGTCGTCTGAAAACAGTAATTAAAGCAACATGAGTACAAAGGTACTCAGCAAGACTTACAACAGATCCTACTATACATGCTCATTCTCAAAAAGGTGGTGGAGTTATTGCAGCAAGCCAGCTTTGACTCTTGGCTAAGCTATCCTATGAGACACCACTAGTGAAATAGTTTTCGCACACGAGTCCACTAATCACCAACACAATACTCTACCAGGGATCCTCCCCCGTCATCCTACGAGAGGCCCATCCTCGGTACTCACACTAATATTGAGTCTTTTAGTAGTAACCATTAACTTGTCTATGAACTGTATAGGCAACCAAGTAGTCCTTTACCGCGGACGCGGCTATTTGAATAGTTTTATACCCTGCAGGGGTGTAGTTCGTCACACATGTTTCCACCACTTAGCATCTGCACATGACATGTGCTCGGCAGACTTCAAGCGAAAGCCGATGTGGGTGTAGACCACGACCTGACTAACCACACAAGTCTCTAGTCCAGGTTTATCGCCTATTCGGGTTCCATCCGCAAGGAAATCCGGCCGGGGTGTCCTCAACGGCCCCAAACAATGTGTGCAGGGTTCCCGAGACACCAAACGGGCGCCTCGGTACACCGTGCCATGGTGTATCTACCGCATCATAGCCCACCCCTGGGGTCAGCGCTACGCATGGCCGCCAACACATAACCTATAAACACCAGAAACTAGTTGCAACTCCTGGACAGAGGACGAGAGGGGTCAGTAAGTCGAGCGGGGTCATATTTCAGGGCCCAATGTGTGGTAGCAGCTGAATCTTAAATCACGCATACAGATCTCAGTTCTTTACCAAATCATGTTCAACACATCCCTCACATTACCGACGTAATCATTTCACTCTAGCCCATCACCCAAATGAACCAGACCTGTCACAACTCTAAGCATAGCAGGCATAGCAAGGTAGGAAACACATACATGGCTCAATCAACTCCTACACATGCTAGTGGGTTTCATCTAGTTACTGTGGCAATGGCAGATCATACAGAAGATAAGGGTTCAACTACCGCAGCACACAGCAGTTTGAAACGTTGTTGTCTTAATGCAGCAAATGAGAGCAGGAGCGACAACATGGGATTGTATCGATATGATCAATGGGGCTGCTTGCCTGATGGAGTAGTAGTAGTAGGGTACTGCCCTTTAGTTGGATACTCGAGAATATCCTCGGAGGCAGAACCTACCACGAAAGACATCACAGAACACAATCATCACATGGCAATGTGCAACAATATGATGCATGCTATGACATGGCAATATGAGGTGTCCTGGCTAATGCATTGTGAAACAAGTTGGTTTGAGTCCATTTGAATCAAGTATTCAAATGGAAGCTTATGTTCTTAAGCCATATAAGTGCATTAGCTTGTTTCACGTAAACAGCAGGGTTAAAGTTCTTTGTCATGCATGAAACCATTACAGATGGAAAGACTGAATTTTTCTGATCAAATTTCATATATAAATCTTTGCATTTGGAGTTACATATTAAAAGTTATGAATTTTTGAAGTTTGTAATATTTTCTGGAATTTCCTGTATAAGAATAATTCCAGTAATTGAATTATTGCACCAGCATTGCGTCAGGGTGACGTCAGTGGTCAACGGGGCCAGTCCAGGTCAAACCTGACCTATGGGACCCGTGTGTCAGTAGTTAATTAACTAACTAAATTTAGTTAGTGCTAATCCAAGTTAATTAGCAGAGCGGTCCCACTTGTCATAGACTCAGGGGGAGTCAACCTGGGCCCACACGGGGTCAACCAGGGTCAAACTCGCCGGCGTTTAGCCGCTGGCAAGGCCAGACGCAGCGTTGCGGTGCGGGTTTCGTGCTTTGGTGACCAAAACAACGGCGGAGGACATCTACGTGATGCGGGGAGTGAGCCGCGCCGATTGGTGGTAGTGGGTGGAGCCGGGGTGGCCGGAAACGTCGCCGCCGACGAGCTGTGCGGCTGCCGGAGCTCGGGTGAGGTCGAACCCGAGGCTACGGGGCACGGCGAGGCGCGTGGCGATGTGCTATGGGCTTCTGTGAGTGCGGTGAGTGCGTTGGTCATAGTGGTGTGGCTGGTGGGTGGCCGGAGTCACGTCAGCGACGAGCTCGGCGGTGGCGGGTGCGGGTGAACGTGGTGCGGTGCATACGACGCAGGAGAGAGTTAACGGAGAGGGGGAGGACCGAGCTGAGCTCACGACGGTTGCAGCAAGCGTCGAAGCGGGCTCGGGGAAGGCCGGAGCTGAGTGGGGCGACGATGGCGATCTCGGCGGCCGGAGTTGGGGGAGACGGGGTCGGGGGCGACTCCAGAGCGGGCGAGCGCTCGGGGCTCGACCTGCTCGACGTAGTCGACGATGGTGGAGCGAACGGACACGGTGACGCGGCACAGGGACGACGACAGACGCGGTTATCACGGTGGCGCGGGCGCGGCAGCGTCGGCCATGGTGGGAGAGGGCGAGGGAGAGAGGCAAAGGAGTGAGCGAGGTGTTGCGGGGTCGGGGCGGCGACATGGAGCTCGCCCAGGTGTCCAGGGGCGAGGGAGGCAAGCAGCTGACGCGCTGGCGAACTCACGCATGTCAGCGTCACCTCCCTGCCTGCCTGGCGGGGACGAAGCAGCTGGCTGGTACGGGCCAGCACAGTGCTGGGCCGCCAGGTGGGCCGGCTGGTGGCTTTGCTAGGTAAGTTTGTTTCCCTTTTATTTTTTTCTGTTTTCTTTATTTCTGCAAGTTTGTGGCTTTTCTGAAAATACTTAGGCATTTCCAAAAATCACCGAACTGCACATGCCCACTGTTTAGAACATATCCCACATGGAACATTTCAGTTTGGGATTATTTGGACATTTAAAATATTTAGTAGCATTTAAATGTCCAAATGCAAATAGCATATGGTTTAACCAATGACCTTATGATGTCCTAGAAAAGTGTGCACCATTTTTGTCAAAGGTTCTAGACCAAGGCAAAGATGATGAACATTTTAGAAGGGCATTTCAGGTTCATTGAAAAATATTTTAGTAAACCCTAGTTGGTTTGAAGGGGGGTGTGGGGGTTTTGTCATCCCCATTTCAGTTTTCTGGAAAAGAAGACATGATGCAACACTCTAATGCATGAACTAGCTAGGGTGTGACATAGCTACTGCTTACGGACCCGTAGGTGATATGTCACCAACGTATCTATAATTTTTGATTGTTCCATGCTGTTATATTATCAATCTTGGATGTTATATAATCATTTTATAGTCATTTTATATCATTTTTTGGTACTAACCTATTAACATAGTGCCAAGTGCGAGTTGCTATTTTTTGCATGTTGTTTACATCACAGGAAATCAATATCAAACGGAGTCCAAACGCAATGAAACTTTACGGAGATTTTTTTGGACCATAAGGAACATAATGGGCCCTGGCTGCGCCTGGGGGTGCTTCGAGGAGAGCACAACCCACCAGGGCGCGCCAGGAGGCCCAGACACGCCCTGGTGGGTTGTGCCCACCTCGGGTGCCCCCCAGACCGCCTCTTTGCTCTATAAATACCCCAATATTCCCAAAATCCTAGGGGAGTCGACGAAATATTGATCCAGTCGATGCAGAGTCCAGAACCACCAGATCCAATCTAGACACCATCTTGGATAGGGTTCACCACCTCCATTGGTGCCTCTTCGATGATGCGTGAGTAGTTCTTTGTAGACTTTTAGGTCCGTAATTAGTAGCTAGATGGCTTTCTCTCTCTCTCTCTCTTGATTCTCAATAGAATCACTACAAAAAAAGACACATCCGTGACATTTTCGGCCGAACGATTTTTTTTGTCATACTTATGACACTTCTATGATGATAATTGTGACAAAACCCAGTATCATCATAGATGTGGTGGGGTCCTACTTCTATGACAAAAAATCATGACAGAAAATGGGCTTTTCGTCCTGGGCGGCCCGGAGACGTAGCTGCATGACATTCTTTGGGTCTTCCATGACGGAAAAAACCGTGGTAGAAGCGAGGGCGAGGAAAATATCGAGGAGTTCCCGGTTACGGTGGGTGGTCGGGGGCCGAGCGATGTGCGTTTCTCTCATACGTACGTGCGTGTGTGCGAGGCCTTGCGCTCTAACTGAACCCGAGCGATTGAACTATGATGACCCACAAGTATAGGGGATCTATCATAGCCTTTTCGATAAGTAAGAGTGTCAAACACAACGAGGAGCAGACGAAATGATAAGCAATTTTCAGTAAGGTATTCTCTGCAAGCACTGAAATTATCGGTAACAGATAGTTTTGTGATAAGGTAATTTGTAACGAGTAACGAGTAATAAAAGTAAATAAGGTGCAACAAGATGGCCCAATCCTTTTTGTAGCAAAGGAAAAGCCTGAACAAACTCTTATATGAAGTACAACGCTCCCGTGGACACATGGGAATTATCGTCAAGCTAATTTTCATCACGATCATATGATTCGTGTACGGTACTTTGATAATTTGATATGTTAGTGGACTGGTGCTTGAGTGCTGTCCTTACATGGACAAGCATCCCACTTATGATTAATCCCCATTGCAAGCATCCGCAACTACATCAGAAGTTTTAAGGTAAACCTAACCATAGCATGAAACATATGGATCCAAATCAGCCCCTTACGAAGCAACGCATAAACTAGGGTTTAAGCTTCTGTCACTCTAGCAAACCATCATCTACTTATTACTTCCCAATGCCTCCCTCTAGGCCCAAACAATGGTGAAGTGTCATGTAGTCGACGTTCACATGACACCACTAGAGGGATGAAAACATACATCTCATCAAAATATCGAACGAATACAAAATTCACATGACTACTAATAGCAAGACTTCTCCCATGTCCTCAGGAACAAACGTAACTACTCATAAAGAATATTCATGTTCATAATCAGAGGGGTATTAATACGCATAATGGATCTGAACATATGATCTTCCACCAAGTAAACCAACTAGCATCAACTACAAGTAGTAATCAACACTACTAGCAACCCACAGGTACCAATCTGAGGTTTGGATACAAAGATTGGATACAAGAGATGAACTAGGGTTTGAGATGAGATGGTGCTGGTGAAGATGTTGATGGAGATTGACCCCCTCCCGATGAGAGGATCGTTGGTGATGACGATGGTGATGATTTCCCCCTCCCGGAGGGAAGTGTCCCCGACAGAACAGCTCTACCGGAGCCCTAGATTGGTTCCGCCAAGGTTCCGCCTCGTGGCAGCGGAGTCTCGTCCCGAAAGCTTGCTTATGATTTTTTCCTCGACGAAAGACTCCATATAGCAGAAGATGGGCATCGGAGGGCCACCAGGGGGCCCACGAGGCAGGGGGCGCGCCTAGGGTGGTAGGGCGCGCCCACCACCCTCGTGGCTGGTGGGTGGCCCCCCTCTGGTACTTCTTGCGCTCAGTATTTTTTATATATTCTGGAAATAACTTCCGTGAAGTTTCAGGACTTTTGGAGCTGTGTAGAATAGGTCTCTAATATTTGCTCCTTTTCTAGCCCAGAATTCCAGCTGCCGACATTCTCCCTCTTTATGTAAACCTTGTAAAATAAGAGAGAATAGGCATAAGTATTGTGACATAATGTGTAATAACAGCCCATAATGCAATAAATATCGATATAAAAGCATGATGCAAAATGGACGTATCAACTCCCCCAAGCTTAGACCTCGCTTGTCCTCAAGCGAAAGCCGAAATCGAAAAATATGTTCACATGTTTAGAGATAGAGGTGTCGATAAAAATAAAATATGGACATGAGGGCATCATGATCATTCTTAGAACAACAACACATATATATATATTGTCATATGATCTCTTATGCTAAAGTAACAATTCAATCACAATTTCAAGCATGAATCATAAACTTCATTAAGAACCAACAAACTCTAATCTCAGTCATTGAGGCAATTGCAATTTATCATAACATAGGAAAGAGTCAATATAAGAGATTTTCAGCAAGTCCACATACTCAACCATCTTTTAGTCTTTCACAATTGTTAACACTCATGCAATATTTATGGGTATGGAGTTTTAATCGGACACAGAGAAAGATAAGGGCTTATAGTTTTGCCTCCCAACGTTTTACCTCAAGGGTAATGTCAACAATAATAGTTCATGAAGACTCACATCCAATTAGCTATATATATTAGGATCTTTCCAACATATTGTGCTTGTCAAAGGATAAAATGTAAAAAGAAAAGGTGAAGATCACCATGAATCTTATGTAAGGTAGAAGATAAAAGTAAAAGATAGGCCCTTCGCAGAGGGAAGCAGAGGTTGTCATGCACTTTTATGGTTGGATGCACAAAATCTTAATGCGAAAGAACGTCACTTTATATTGCCACTTGTGATATGGACCTTTATTATGTAGTCCGTCGCTTTTATTTCTTCCACATCACAAGATCATATAAAGCTTATTTTCTCCCACACTAATAAGTCATACATATTTAGAGAGCAAATTTTATTGCTTGCACCGATGACAACTTACTTGAAGGATCTTACTCAATCCATAGGTAGATATGGTGGACTCTCATGGCAAAAACGAGTTTAGGAATATTTGGAAGCACAAGTAGTATCTCTACTTGGTGCAAAGAAATTGGCTAGCATGAGAGGGAAAGGTAAGCTCAACATGTTGGATGATCCATGACAATATAATTTATCTCAGCTGTAAGAAAACATAACCCATTACATTTTCCTTGTCCAACGTCAACTCTTAGCATGTCATACTTTAATGAGTGCTCACAATCATAAAAGATGTCTAAGATAGTATATTTATATGTGAACCTCTCTTTCTTTATTACTTCCTATTCATTGCAACGATGACCAAAACTATGTTTGTCAACTCTCAACAACTTTTATTCGTCATACTCTTTTATATGTGAGCTCATTACTTTCCATAAGAACCATATGATCTCTTTGTTTCTTGTTATTCTTCCTTTTATTTTACTCCCTCAAGATCATAGCAAAATAATAAAGCCCTTGACTCAACACTAATCATTATTATATATAGCTCACGGACTCGATTACATAGAAGGATCATAAAGCAAAACTCACAACTAGATCATACTAAAACTTTATTATACTAGATCAAGATATTATCAAAAGGATCGAACTAAGAAAAACGGTAAAGATAAAAGTGATGGTGATACGATACTGGGGCACTCCCCCAAGCTTGGCAGTTTCCAAGGGGAGTGCCCATACCAGATACTCAGTTCTTCTTTGTTGGTGAAGAAGGTGGAGTTGTTGATGATGGATAGTCGCACATCGAGCGTAGGAGGTCCTCCAACTTGCGGATAATGCCCTTGAGTGCGATGATATGCTCCTTCAACAAAATATTTTCACATGTGAGATACTTGTTTTGTATACGGGCTAACTCAATCATCTTGAAAGCTTCGATGTCAGTTGGGGTAAGAAGATTGTGATCAAGTTGAAGGATGTCTTCTGCTGCCGGAACTTGGTCCTCCATGGCCTTCTTGATCCCTTCCTCCTTGTTGATCTCTCCAGGCTCTTCTCTCTTCAGCTCTATCTTCATTAGCCAAGCATCATTGCCCTCATTGTTGGAGGAGGAGGGAGACGACATGATGCTTAGCATTGACAACCCTGGCAGAAAATAGCTCGAAACAAGAACATGAGATTTTTGCATGATACGATGGTCAAAACCTTCGGGGGATTATATAATGCATTTTTACCAACCAAAAGAAGTATCGTGCAAGAAAACGGAGTCCGGAGAGCACACGAGGTGCCCACGAGGCAGGGGGCGCTCCTCCCACCCTCGTGGAAGCCACGTGTCCTTCCTGGACTACTTCTTATTTTCCTATTTTTCTAAATATTCCAAAACGAAGAAATATTGCCATTAGAACTGTTTTGGAGTCGGTTTACTTACCGTACCACGTACCTATTCCTTTTCGTAGTATGAAACATTCCGGAAAGTGTCCCTTATGTATTCCTCCGGGGGTTACAGTTTCAATAATATTAGTTTCAACATTTATGGTATTACCTGAGATATAATGTTTGATTCTTTGACCGTTTACCACCCTCGGATTTGTGCCTTCGAAGTTGTTGATTTTTATGGCACCGGAATGATAGACCTCCTCGATAAAGTAAGGACCTTCCCATTTAGAGAGAAGTTTGCCAGCAAAATATCTTAAATGAGAGTTGTATAGCAATACATAATCACCTACATTAAACTCACGCTTTTGTATCCCTTTTTCATGCCATCTTTTAACTTTTTCTTTAAACAATTTGGCATTTTCATAGGCTTGGGTTCTCCATTCATCAAGTGAGCTAATGTCAAATAACCTCTTCTCACCGGCAAGTTTGAAGTCATAGTTGAGCCCTTTAATAGCCCAATATGCCTTATCTTCTAATTCAAGAGGTAAGTGACATGCTTTACCATAAACCATTTTATACGGAGACATACCCATAGGATTTTTGTATGCAGTTCTATAGGCCCATAATGCATCATCAAGTTTCTTGGACCAATTCTTTCTAGATCTATTAACAGTCTTTTGCAAAATTAATTTGAGCTCTCTGTTACTCAATTCTACTTGACCAGTAGACTGTGGGTGATAAGGAGATGCAATTCTATGATTAACGTCATACTTAGCAAGCATTTTACGAAAGGCACAATGAATAAAATGTGAACCACCATCAGTCATTAAATATCTAGGGACTCCAAACCTCAGGAAAATAACTTCTTTAAGCATCTTAATAGAGGTGTTATGATCGACACTACTAGTTGGAATAACTTCTACCCACTTAGTAACATAATGAACAGCTACTAAAATATATGTATACCCGTTAGAGGAAGGAAAAGGTCCCATATAATCAAAGCCCCAAACATCAAATGGTTCAATAACAAGTGAATAATTCATAGGCATTTCTTGACGTCTACTAATATTACCAATTCTTTGACATTCATCACAAGAGAAGAAAAACTTACGGGCATCCTTGAAGAGAGTAGGCCAATAAAAACCGGATTGCAATACCTTATGTACAGTTCTATCTCCAGCATGGTGTCCTCCATAAGCCTCGGAGTGACACTTGCATAGGATCTGTTCCTGTTCATGCTCAGGTACACAACATCTAATAATACCATCTAATCCTTCTTTATAAAGATGTGGGTCATCCCAAAAGTAATGTCTCAAATCATATAAGAACCTTTTGTTTTGCTGCTATGTGAAACTAGGTGGTATAAATTTAGCAACAATACAATTAGCATAATCAGCATACGATGGAGCAGTTCGAGAAGCATTTATGACATTTAATTGTTCATCAGGAAAGGTATCGTCAATAGGTAGTGGGTCATCAAGAACATTTTCTAACCTAGACAAGTTGTCTGCAACGGGGTTCTCAGCTCCCTTTCTATCAATAATATGCAAATAAAATTCTTGTAGCAAGAGAACCCATCTAATAAGTCTAGGTTTAGCATCTTTCTTTTCCATAAGGTATTTAATAGCAGCATGATCAGTGTGAATAGTTACTTTAGAATCAACAATATAAGGTCTGAACTTATCACAAGCAAAAACAAATGCTAAAAATTCTTTTTCAGTGGTAGCATAATTTCTCTGGGCATTGTCTAGAGTTTTACTAGCATATTGGATAACATTTAATTTTTTATCAGCTCTTTGCCCTAGAACAACACCTACAGCATAATCACTAGCATTACACATAATTTCAAAGGGTAAATTCCAATCAGGTGGCTGAACAATAGGTGCAGAAATCAATGCTTTCTTAAGTTAGAGGCCGAGAAGTTTTTGAGAAGCCCTTAATGAACCTCCTATAAAAACCAGCGTGACCGAGGAAGCTTCTTATACCTTTAATGTCCTTGGGACATGGCATCTTTTCAATAGCATCGACTTTAGCTTTACCAACTTTGATGCCTCTTTCAGAAATTTTATGCCCCAAGACAATACCTTCATTAACCACAAAGTGGCATTTCTCCCAATTCAGAACAAGATTAGTTTCTTCACATCTCTGCAAAACTCGATCAAGGTTGCTCAAGCAATCATCAAAAGAGGATCCATAAATGGAGAAATCGTCCATGAAAACCTCACATATCTTTTCTCAAAAGTCAGAAAATATAGCCATCATGCATCTTTGAAAGGTAGCAGGTGCATTACATAAACCAAAAGGCATACTTCTATAAGCAAAAGTACCGAAAGGGCAAGTAAAAGTGGCCTTTGCTTGATCATCAGATGACACAGGTATTTGAGAGAAACTAGAGTAACCATATAGAAAGCAAAAATGTGTATGTTTGCATAATATTTCTAGCATTTGATCAATAAAAGGTAAGGGGCAATGATCTTTTTTAGTAGCCTTATTTAATTTGTGGAAATCAATTACCATCCTATAACCTGTAATAATTCTTTGTGGAATCAATTCATCTTTATCATTGGGAACAACAATAATACCTCCCTTCTTAGGGACACAATGGACAGGACTTACCCACTGACTATCAGCAACGGGATAAATTATACCTGCCTCAAGGAGTTTTAATATTTCCTTTCTTACCACTTCTTTCATCTTAGGATTCAGCCGTCGTTGGTGATCAATAACTGGTTTGGCGTCTTTCTCCAAATTTATTTTGTGTTGACATAGAGTGGGACTAATGCCCTTAAGATCATCAAGAGTATATCCAATAGCAGCACGGTGCTTCTTCAGAGTTTTCAATAATTTTTCTTCTTCATGCTCTGAAAGGTTAGCACTAATAATAACAGGATATATCTTCTTTTCATCAAGATAAGCATATTTAAGAGTATCAGGTAATGGTTTAAGCTCAAACACGGGATCACCCTTGGGTGGAGGAGGATCCCCTAGGATTTCAACAGGCAAGTTGTGTTTAAGAATAGGTCCTTGTTTAAAGAATACTTCATCTATTTCCCTTCTTTCATTCATAAACATATCATTTTCATGGTCTAGCAAATATTGTTCTAAAGGATCATTAGGAGGCACAACAATAGACGCAAGACCAATAATTTCATCTTTACTAGGCAATTCTTCATTACGGGGTTGTCTACAAAATTTAGAGAAGTTAAACTCATGAGACATATCACCCAAACCAATAGTAACAACATCCTTTTCGCAGTCTATCCTAGCATTAACAGTATTTAAGAAGGGTCTACCAAATATAATGGGACAAAAGCTATCTTGTGGGGAACCAAGAACAAGAAAATCAGCAGGATATCTAACCTTCCTACACAAGACTTCAACATCTCTAACAATCCCAATTGGTGAAATAGTATATCTATTAGGAAGCTTAATGGTAACATCGATATCTTCTATCTCAGCTGGTGCAATATCATGCATAATTTCTTTGTATAAGGAAATAGGTATTGCACTAGCACTAGCACCCATATCACACAAGCCATGATAACAATGATCTCCTATTTTAACATAAATAACAGGCATGCCTACCACAGGTCTATGTTTATCTTTAGCACCAGGTTTAGCAATTCTAGCAGTCTCATCACAGAAATAAATAACATGCCCATCGATATTATCAGCCAAGAGATCTTTAACAATAGCAATATTAGGTTCAACTTTAACTTAACCAGGAGGTGTATAAGTTCTAATATTACTTTTACGAACCACAATTAAAGCTTTATCATGACCCTTTATTCTAACAGGGAAAGGTGGTTTCTCAACATAAGCAGTGGTAACAACAGGATCATCATAGGTGATAATTTTTTCTTCAACTTTAATAGGTGCAACAACTTTTGTTTCAATGGGAGGATTATATTTAAACCACTTCTCCTTAGGGATATCAACATGAGTAGCAAAGGATTCACAGAAAGAAGCTACTATCTCAGAGTCAAGTCCATATTTAGTGCTAAATTTACGGAAAACATCGGTATCCATAAAAGATTTAACACAATCAAACTTAGGTGTTATACCTGACTCCTTACCTTCGTCGAGATCCCAATCTTCAGAGTTGCGTTTAATTCTCTCCAATAAATTCCATTTGTATTCAATAGTCTTCATCATAAAGGAACCAGTACAAGAAGTATCGAGCATGGAGCGATTGTTGTCAGAAAGCCGAGCATAAAATTGAATAATCATTTCTCTTGAGAGCTCATGATTGGGGCATGAATATAACATTGACTTAAGCCTCCCCAAGCTTGAGCGATGCTTTCTCCTTCGCAAGGCCAAAAATTATAAATATAATTATGATCACGATGAACAAGATGCATAGGATAAAACTTCTGATGGAATTCCAATTTCAACCGTTTGTAGTCCCATGATCCCATATCATCACATAGCCTATACCATGTCAATGCATCTCCCTTCAAATAAAAAGGGAAGACCTTCTTCTTGATAACATCATCGGGCATACCTGCAAGCTTAAATAATCCACAAACTTCATCCACATAGATTAAGTGTAAGTCAGGATGCAATGTTCCATCTCCTGCAACAGGATTAGCTAGCAGTTTCTCTAGCATACCCGAAATAATTTCAATGTAAACATTTTCATTTTCAGTAGGTTGAGGAGCAACTATTTTCTCTACCGATCGAGGTGAAGATACCCCGAACAAGCCCCTCAAAGGATTACTTTCCATAGTAACATTTGACAGTAAATTTCAGCACACTATATAAATTTTTCCTTACCAAATTCCACCTACCAAAGGCGCTTCACTCCCCGGAAACGGTGCCAGAAAAGAGTCTTGATGACCCACAAGTGTAGGGGATCTATCATAGCTTTTCGATAAGTAAGAGTGTCGAACCCAACGAGGAGCAGAAGGAAATGATAAGCAGTTTTCAGTAAGGTATTCCCTGCAAGCACTGAAATTATCGGTAACAGATAGTTTTGTGATAAGGTAATTTGTAACGAGTAGCAAGTAATAAAAGTAAATAAGGTGCAGCAAGATGGCCCAATCCTTTTTTAGCAAAGGACAAGCCTGGACAAACTCTTATATGATGTAAAGCGCTCCCGAGGACACATGGGAATTATCGTCAAGCTAGTTTTCATCACGATCATATGATTCGCGTTCGGTACTTTGATAATCTGATATGTGGGTGGAACGGTGCTTGGGTACTTTCCTTAATTGGACAAGCATCCCACTTATGATTAACCGCTATTGCAAGAATCCGCAACTACCATAGAAGTATTAAGGTAAACCTAACCATATCATGAAACATATGGATCCAAATCAGCCCCTTACGAAGCAACACATAAACTAGGGTTTAAGCTTCTGTCACTCTAGCAACCCATCATCTACTTATTAATTCCCAATGCCTCCCTCTAGGCCCAAACAATGGTGAAATGTCATGTAGTCGACATTCACATGACACCACTAGAGGGATGACAACATACATCTCATCAAAATATCGAACGAATACCAAATTCACATGACTACTAATAGCAAGACTTCTCCCATGTCCTCAGGAACAAATGTAACTACTCACAAAGCATATTCATGTTCATAATCAGAGGGGTATTAATATGCATAATGGATCTGAACATATGATCTTCCACCAAGTAAACCAACTAGCATCAACTACAATGAGTAATCACACTACTAGCAACCCACAGGTACCAATCTGAGGTTTGGATACAAGATTGGATACAAGGATGAACTAGGGTTTGAGATGAGATGGAGCTGGTGAAGATGTTGATGGAGATTGACCCCCTACCGATGAGAGGATCGTTGGTGATGAGATGGTGATGATTTCCCCCTCCCGGGGGGAAGTTTCCCCGTGCAGAACAGCCCCGTCAGAGCCCTAGATTGGTTCCGCCAAGGTTCCGCCTCATGGCGGCGGAGTCTCAACCAAAAGCTTTACTTATTTTTTCCTCGACGAAAGACTCCATATAGCAGAAGATGGACATCGGAGGGCCACCAGGGGCCCACGAGGCAGGGGAGCGAGCACCCAGGGGTAGGGCGCGCCCCCACCCTCGTGGCTGGTGGGTGGCCCCCCTCTGGTACTTCTTGCACTCAGTATTTTTTATATATTCTGGAAATAGCTTCCGTGAAGTTTCAGGACTTTGGGAATTGTGCAGAATAGGTCTCTAATATTTGCTCCTTTTCCAGCCCAGAATCCTAGCTGCCGGCATTCTCCCTCTTTATGTAAACCTTGTAAAATAAGAGAGAATAGGCATAAGTATTGTGACATAATGTGTAATAACAGCCCATAATGCAATAAATATCGATATAAAAGCATGATGCAAAATGGACGTATCACCGTGTTGTTGTTCCGTTGAATTTTAATGCGTTCCTTGAGAAAGCAAAGTTGAAAGATGATGGTAGCAATTACACGGATTGGGTCTGTAACTTGAGGATTATCCTCATTGCTGCACAGAAGAATTACATCCTCGAAGCACCGCTAAGTGCCAAACCTGCTGCAGGAGCAACACCAGATGTTATGAATGTATGGCAGAGCAAAGCTGATGGCTACTCAATAGTTCAGTGTGCCATGCTTTATGGCTTAGAACCGGAACTTCAATGACGTTTTGAACATCATGGAGCATATGAGATGTTCCAGGAGTTGAAGTTAATATTTTAAGCAAATGCCCAGATTGAGAGATATGAAGTCTCCAATAAGTTCTACAGCTGTAAGATGGAGGAGAATATTTCTGTCATTGAACATATACTCAGAATGTTTGGGTACCATAACCACTTGACTTAACTGGGAGTTAATCTTCCTGTTGATAGTGTCATTGACAGAGTTCTTCAATCACTGCCACCAAGCTACAAGAGCTTCGTGATGAACTATAACATGCAAGGGATGAATAAAACAATTCCCGAGCTCTTCGTTATGCTAAAGGCTGCGGAGGTAGAAATCAAGAAGGAGCATCAAGTATTGATAGTTAACAAGACCACCAGTTTCAAGAAAAAGGGTAAAGGGAAGAATAAAGGGAACTTCAAGAAGAATGTCAAACAAGTTGCTGCTCAAGGGAAGAAACCCAAATCTGGACCTAAGCCTGAGATTGAGTGCTTCTACTACAAACAGACTGGTCACTGGAAGAGGAACTGCCCCAAGTATTTGGCGGATAAGAAGGATGGCAAGGTGAATAAAGGTATATGTGATATACATGTTATTGATGTGTACCTTACTAATTCTCGCAGTAGTGCCTGAGTATTTGATACTGGTTCTGTTGCTAATATTTGCAACTCGAAACAGGGACTACGGATTAAGCGAAGATTGGTAAAGGACGAGGTGACGATGCGCGTGGGAAATGGTTCCAAAGTCGATGTGATCGCAGTCGGCATGCTACATCTACATCTACCTTCGGGATTAGTATTAGACCTGAATAATTGTTATTTGGTGCCAGCGTTAAGCATGAACATTATATCTGGTTCTTGTTTGATGCGAGACAGTTATTCATTTAAATCAGAGAATAATGGTTGTTCTATTTATATGAGTAATATCTTTTATGGTCATGCACCCTTAAAGAGTGGTCTATTCTTTTTGAATCTCGATAGTGGAGATACACATATTCATAGTATCGAAGCTAAAAGATGCAGAGTTGATAATGATAGTGCAACTTATTTGTGGCACTGCCGTTTAGGTCATATTGGTATAAAGCGCATGAAGAAACTCCATTCTGATGGACTTTTGGAATCACTTGATTATGAATCACTTGGTACTTGCGAACCGTGCCTCATGGACAAGATGACTAGAACGCCGTTCTACGGAACTATGGAGCGAGCAACAGATTTGTTGGAAATCATACATACTGATGTCTGTGGTCCGATGAATATTGAGGCTCGCGGTGGGTATCGTTATTTGCTCACCTTCATAGATGATTTGAGCAGATATGGGTATATCTATTTGACGAAACATAAGTCTGCAACATTTGAAAAGTTCAAAGAATTTTAGAGTGAAGTGGAAAATCATCGTAACAAGAAAATAATATTTCTATGATCTGATCGTGGAGGAGAATATTTGAGTTACGAGTTTAGTCTTCATTTGAAAAAATGCGAAATAGTTTCGCAACTCACGCCACCCGGAACACCACAGCGTAATGGTGTGTCCGAACATCGTAATCGTACTTTACTAGATATGGTGTGATCTATGATGTCTCTTACTGATTTACCGCTATCGTTTTGGGGTTATGCTTTAGAAACGGCTGCATTCATGTTAAATAGGGCACCACCTAAATCCGTTGAGACGACTCCTTATGAACTGTGGTTTGGCAAGAAACCAAAGTTGTCGTTTCTTAAAGTTTGGGGCTGCGATGCTTATGTGAAAAGCTTCAACCTGATAAGCTCGAACCCAAATCGGAGAAATGTGTCTTCATAGGATACCCAAAAGAGACAGTTGGGTACACCTTCTATCACAGATCCGAAGGCAAGACTTTTGTTGCTAAGAATGGATCCTTTCTAGAGAAGGAGTTTCTCTCGAAATAAGTGAGTGGGAGGAAAGTAGAACTTGATGAGGTAACTGTACCTGCTCCCTTATTGGAAAGTAGTTCATCACAGAAACCGGTTTCTGTGACACCTACACCAATTAGTGAGGAAGCTAATGGTGATGATCATGACACTTCAGATCAAGTTACTATCGAACCTCGTAGGTCAACCAGAGTAAGATCCGCACCAGAGTGGTACGGTAATCTTGTTCTAGAAGTCATGTTACTAGACCATGACGAACCTACGAACTATGAGGAAGCGATGATGAGCCCAGATTCCGCAAATGGCTTGAGGCCATGAAATCTGAGATGGGATCCATGTATGAGAGCAAAGTGTGGACTTTGGTTGACTTGCCCGATGATCGGCAATCCATGGAAAATAAATGGATCTTCAAGAAGAAGACAGACGCTGATGGTAATGTTACTGTCTACAAAGCTCGATTTGTTGCGAAAGGTTTTTGACAAGTTCAAGGAGTTGACTATGATGAGACCTTCTCACCCGTAGCGATGCTTAAGTCCGTCCAAATCATGTTAGCTATTGCCGCATTTTATGATTATGAAATTTGGCAAATGGATGTAAAGACTGCATTCCTGAATGGATTTCTGGAAGAAGAGTTGTATATGATGCAACCTGAAGGTTTTATCGATCCAAAGGGTGCTAACAAAGTGTGCAAGCTCCAGTGATCCATTTATGGACTGGTGCAAGCCTCTCGGAGTTGGAATAAACGTTTTGATTGTGTGATCAAAGCATATGGTTTTATACAGACTTTTGGAGAAGCCTGTATTTACAAGAAAGTGAGTGGGAGCTCTATATCATTTCTAATATTATATGTTGATGACATATTGTTAATTGGAAATGATATAGAATTTCTGGATAGCATAAAAGGATACTTGAATAAGAGTTTTTCAATGAAAGACCTCGATGAAGCTGCTTACATATTGGGCATCAATATCTATAGAGATAGATTAAGACGCTTAATTGGACTTTCACAAAGCACATACCTTGACAAAGTTTTGAAGAAGTTCAAAATGGATCAGGCAAAGAAAGGATTCTTGCCTGTGTTACAAGGTGTGAAGTTGAGTAAGACTCAATGCCCGACCACTACAGAAGATAGAAATAAAATGAAAGATGTTCCCTATGCTTCAGCCATAGGTTCTATCATGTATGCAATGCTGTGTACCAGACCTGATGTGTGCCTTGCTATTAGTTTAGCAGGGAGGTACCAAAGTAATCCAGGAGTGGATCACTGGACAGCGGTCAAGAACATCCTGAAATACCTGAAAAGGACTAAGGATATGTTTCTCGTTTATGGAGGTGACAAACAGCTCATTGTAAATGGTTACGTTGATGCAAGCTTTGACACTGATCCGGACGATTCTAAATCGTAAACCGGATACGTGTTTATATTGAACGGTGGAGCTGTCAGTCGGAGAACTTCTAAACAATGCGTCGTGGCGGGATCTACGTGTGAAGCGGAGTACATTGCTGCTTCGGAAGTAGCAAATGAAGGAGTATGGATGAAGGAGTTCATATCCGATCTAGGTGTCATACCTAGTGCATCGGGTCCAATGAAAATCTTTTGTGACAATACTGGTGCAATTGCCTTGGCAAAGGAATCCAGATTTCACAAGAGAACCAAGCACATCAAGAGACGCTTCAATTCCATTCGCGATCAAGTCCAGGTGGGAGACATAGAGATTTGCAAGATACATATGGATCTGAATGTTGCAGACCCGTTGACTAAGCCTCTCTCACGAGCAAAACATGATCAGCACCAAGACTCCATGGGTGTTAGAATAATTACTATGTAATCTAGATTATTGACTCTAGTGCAAGTGGGAGACTGGAGGAAATATGCCCTACAGGAAATAATAAAGTTATTATTTATTTCCTTATATCATGATACATATTTATTATTCATGCTAGAATTGTATTAACCAGAAACATGATACATGTGTGAATACATAGACAAACAGATTGTCACTAGTATGCCTCTACTTGACTAGCTCATTGATCAAAGATGGTTATGTTTCCTAACCATAGACATGAGTTGTCATTTGATAAATGGGATCACATCATTAGGAGAATGATGTGATTGACTTGACCCATTTCATCAGCTTAGCACTTGATCGTTTTAGTTTACTGCTATTGCTTTCTTCATGACTTATACATGTTCCTATGACTATGAGATTATGTAACTCTCGATTACTGGAGGAACATGTGTGCTACCAAACGCCACAACATAACTGGGTGATTATAAAAGTGCTCTACAGGTGTCTCCGATGGTACTTGTTAAGTTGACATAGATAAAGATTAGGATTTGTCACTCCGATTATCGGAGAGGTATCTCTGGGCCCACTCGGTAATGCACATCACTATAAGCCTTGCAAGCATTGTAACTAATGAGTTAGTATTACAGAACGAGTAAAGAGACTTGCCGGTAATGAGATTGAACAAGGTATTGAGATACCGACGATTGAATCTCGGGCAAGTAACATACCGATGACAAAGGGAACAACGTATGTTGTTATGCGGTTTGACCAATAAAGATCTTCGTAGAATCTGTGGGAGCCAATATGAACATCCAGGTTCCGCTATTGGTTATTGACCGGAGACGTGTCTCGGTCATGTCTACATAGTTCTCAAACCCATAGGGTCCGCACGCTTAAAGTTCGCTGACAGTCGGTATTATGATTTTTTGTGTTTTGATGTACCGAAGGGTAGTTCGGAGTCCTGGATATGATCACGGACATGACTAGGAGTCTCGAAATGGTCAAGACGTAAAGATCGATATATTGGATGACTATATTCGGACACCGGAAGTGTTCCGGGTGATTTCAGAGAAAACCGAAGTGCCGGAGGGATACCGGAACCCCCCGGGAGAAATAATGGGCCTTATGGGCCTTAGTGGAGAGAGAGAGGGCTGGCCTAGGGCAGGCCGCGCGCCCCTCCCCCTCTGGTCCGAATTGGACTAGGAGAGGGGGGCGGCGCCCCCCTTTCCTTCTCCCTCTCCCCCTTCCTTTCCCCCTCCTAGTAGGAGTAGGAAAGAGGGGAGTCCTACTCCTACTAGGAGGAGGACTCCTCCTCCAGGCGCGCCATAGAGGGCCGGCCGACCTCCCCCTTGCTCCTTTATATATGAGGGAAGGGGGGCACCTGTAGACACACAAGTTGATCATCGATCCCTTAGTCGTGTACGGTGCCCCCTCCACCATAATCCACCTCGATCATATCGTAGCGGTGCTTAGGCGAAGCCCTGCGTCTGTAGAAACATCATCACCGTCAACACGCCATCGTGCTAACAGAACTCTCCCGTGAAGCTCTGCTGGATTGGAGTTCGTGGGACGTCATCGAGCTGAACGTGTGCTGAACTCGGAGGTGTCGTGCGTTCGGTACTTGGGTCGGTCGAATCGTGAAGATGTTCGACTACATCAACCGTGTTCTCATAACGCTTCCGCTTACGGTCTACGAGGGTACGTGGATGATACTCTTCCCTCTCGTTGCTATGAATTACCATGATCTTGCGTGTGCGTAGGATTTTTTTTGAAATTACTATGTTCCCCAACATCTTTCCCCTCTTAATGACATGTGACTTCTCTCCTCTTGAACACCAAGCATCTGGGGTTTCTTACACTCTCCCCTGAGTATTCTCTCCCCCTATAGAAATGATTAAGCTTTGATGTGATCTCTCTCTCCCCCTTTGACATTAATTTCCAAGAAGGGTTCTTCTGGATTTTTGTTACAAATGGGTTTGGTCCTTGAGTCACAAAGCAAAGCAGCAAGTTGAATGTGATGCTGGTAGAGGACAAGAATCATTGAGTGGAGCTGGAGCAAAAAGAATGCAGGAACAGGTGGCAAGCTATCTTTCCTGTAGTGAAATCGGTAGCACTGAGTTGTGTGCTTTGGTGGCACCGAAAGGATTCGGTTGGACCGAAGGAAACAAACCGGTGTGACCGAGTTCATCACAGTGAAAACACTTGTCACCTCAGCTCACTAGGCAGGTAAAATCTCACAAGGATTTGCAAGGAATTTGCTGAAAGATTTGCAATGAATTGGATGCAGGAAATGCAGAAGAAAAGAAAAATCTAGATGAAGTCACAAATGGAAGGGGAATAAACATGCAAGGGACAAATGCAAAGAACAAATGCAAAATCTCAGAGAAGCACTAGAGAACTTCATCTAGAATTGGGCGGTGATTGAGTCACCTATGTTAGAGTATTTTGACTAAGGAGTCAAGTGAAAACACTTGATCGTAGGTCATACTCATCGTTTAAGCTCAAAATGGGTTTACCATTTTTCGTTAAGCATTTGATGTATTCACATCTTGTTTAGCTGCTTTAACCTATCACTTGAGGTTAAGCTTCTCTAAGATGGAATGACATACCTTGGGTGGTGGTGTTGATCCTAGTCATGTAGTCGAACTTGTGTGAGTTGCTCGAGGTTAATGTAGTTCATCAAGAGTTGAGAGCACCACTTGTAATTTGAGTTCATCTACCTCACTAGGGTTAGTTTTGCAAGGAAGAGCACTTGTGTATCCAAAATGACAATTATGAAATTCTATACATATAATTTGTCAAAGGATATGTTGAAGGGTTTCGTGCTTCCTTGCCATCGATCACCGTATTGTAGAGACTTGGTGATGTAGAGATTGCTCAAGATGTGGGAGAGTTGCAATCTCATAGATTTAGATTCATCCAAGTACCTACAAGGGTTAGATAACATGCAAGGGTGCAAATATATCCAAGACATATGAATAGCATTATGAAAGAAATATCAAGGATTAGTCATAGATTCATGCCTTGCATGTATCCAAATGGAGTTCCTACTCCAAGTTTGAAGCATCAATGATGTTCAACTCACCTCTCAAATGACAAAAGACTTTCTCATCAAGCGGTTTGGTGAATATATCTGCCAATTGCTTATCGGTACGAACATGCTTAAGATCAATGTCCCCTTTAGCAACATGATCTCGAATGAAATGATGACGAACTTCAATATGCTCAGTTCGAGAATGTTGCACGGGATTGTGAGCAATCTTAATAGCACTTTCATTGTCACAAAGCAATGGAACATGTTTCACATTGATCCCATAATCTTTAAGAGTTTGGGTCATCCAAACTAATTGAGCGCAACATGAACCGGCGGCAATGTATTCCGCTTCGGCGGTGGATAAGGATATTGAGTTTTGTTTCTTGGAAGACCAAGACACAAGGGATCTACCAAAAAATTGACAAGTACCCGAAGTGGACTTTCTATCAACCTTGTCTCCGGCATAGTCCGAGTCGGAATAGCCAACAAGATCAAAAGAGGGCCTCTTAGGATACCAAATGCCAAAAATTGGTGTATGTATTAAGTATCTCACTATCCTTTTCATAGCCTTAAGATGACATTCTTTGGGGAGCGCTTGATATCGTGCACACATGCACACACTTAGCATAATATCTGGATGAGAGGCACATAGATGTAACAATAAACCGATCATAGAGTGGTAAAGCTTTTGATCAACCGGTTCACCATCCTTAGTCAAGTCAAGATGTCCACTAGTAGGCATGGGTGTATTCATACCTTTGCATTCTTGCATATTGAACTTCTTGAATAAGTCCTTGGTGTACTTTGTTTGATAAACAAAGGTACCTTCCTTAGTTTGCTTGATTTGCAAACCAAGAAAGAATTTGAGTTCACTCATCATAGACATCTCAAACTTCTCCGACATAAGCTTTCCAAACTTCTCACTAAAATGAGGGTTAGTCGGACCAAATATAATATCATCAACATAAATTTGGCACACAAATAGTTCTCCATGAACCCTTTTAGTGAAAAGAGTAGAATATATTTTTCCAATTTCAAAGCCTTTTTCAATAAGGAACTTGGTCAAGCATTTATACCATGCTCTAGGGGCTTGTTTAAGACCATAAAGAGCTTTGTGAAGTTTGTAAACATGATTAGGTTTCTTAGGATTGACAAAGCCGGGAGGTTGCTTAACATATACTTCCTCCTCAATTTCACCATTTAGAAAAGCACTTCTAATGTCCATTTGGTACAAGGTGATATCATGGTGATTAGCATAAGCAAGTAAAATGCAATGGACTCAAGTCTAGCAACGGGGGCATATGTCTCACCATAGTCCATACCTTCGACTTGAGTGTAGCCTTGGGCGACTAGACGAGCTTTGTTGTGGACGACTTGACCGTCTTCATCTTGCTTGCTGTGAAACACCCATTTGGTACCAATGATGTTGTGGTTGTTGTCGGGCTTCTTGACCAATGTCCGCACTTGATTTCTCTGAAAGTTATGTAGCTCTTCATGTATGGCATTTATCCAATCTGGATCTTCCAGTGCTTCTTCAACCTTCATAGGTTCCATGCTAGAGATGAATGAATAATGTTCACAAAATTTAGCCAAACAAGTTTTAGAGCGAGTGATTCTCCCGGTTTGAATATCGTTAAAGATTTGTTCGACGGGATGATCTCTTGAGACTCTTGCTCGAACTCGTGAGAGCTTATGCTTGGGTCGGGTGGGAACATCTTCTTCATCATCTTGTCCTTCTTCTTGGCCTTCTTCATTATTGGTGTTGTCGTTTTCTTGTCTTGGTGGAGAAGGAGGTTGATGAGGTTCATCTTGATGTACTTCCTCGTTCTCTTCATCTTGGTGCGTCCCACTCGTGGATGCTTCCATGTCGACTCTTGGTTCACCTTGTTGTGAGGTGGAAGCCTCCACTTGGACGGACGAGGTACTCTCCTTTACCTCCGTTGGACAAATCTTGCCAATAGACAAGTCTTGGATTGCTTCCGAAGGGTCTTTGTCTCCTACATCAATTGGCAATTGCTCTACTTGCGAGCCGTTAGATTCATCAAACTTCACATCTACCGTCTCTCAACCTTTCGGGTGAAATTGTTGTAGACACGATAAGTGTGAGAGTTTGAGCCATAACCAAGTAGGAAACCTCCATGAGATTTTTGAGCAAATGTAG
Organism: Triticum urartu; assembly: GCF_003073215.2. Classification (NCBI taxonomy): domain Eukaryota; kingdom Viridiplantae; phylum Streptophyta; class Magnoliopsida; order Poales; family Poaceae; genus Triticum; species Triticum urartu. The sequence continues at coordinate 233,093,689 of NC_053028.1, forward strand.
AACGGTGATGCTTATCAAGAATGTAGCACTTTGAGCTGAATACTCGAAAGTATCCAACTTGGGGTTTGTTACCGGTGAGGAGCTCATATGCCGTCTTGCCGAGTATCTTGTGAAGATACAAGCGATTTGTTGCATGACAAGCTGTCTCAACCGGTTCCGCCCAAAAGTGTTTTGGAGTCTTGTAATCATCAAGCATCGTTCTTGCCATCTCAATAAGAGTACGGTTCTTCCTCTCAACAACTCCATTTTGTTGAGGCGTGTACGTAGCTGAGAACTCATGTGAAATCCCTTCTTTGTCAAGGAAGGTATCCACATTTGCGTTCTTGAACTCCGTTCCGTTGTCACTCCGAACCTTCTTAATCTTCACTTCAAATTGATTGTGGGACTTCCTAGCGAAGTTTTTGAAGATCTTTTGGACCTGCGATTTATCATCAAGAAAGAACACCCACGTGAATCTTGAAAAATCATTGACTATGACTAGACCAAATGAGTTACCACCGAGACTCTTGTAGGCATTGGGACCAAAGAGATCCATGTGAAGTAGCTCGAGCGGTCTTCTCGTGGTCATGATGTTCTTCACGGGGTGACTTCTTCCAACTTGTTTTCCTGCTTGACAAGCACTACAAAGTCTATCCTTGTCAAATATAACATCTTTTACTCCAAGGATATGATCACCTTTAATAAGCTTATCAAGATTTCGCATGCCCACATGACCTAGCCTTCTATGCCACAACCAGCCTTTAGAAGATTTAGCAATTAAGCAAGTTCTAGGTTGAGCTTTTCTAGTGAAATCAACAATGTAAAGATCACCTCTACGTATACCGGTAAAGACCATTTTATGATTATCTCTACGAAACACTTGGCAATCTACTTCAGTAAATAGGACGTTGAAATCAAAGTCGGCAAGTCTAGATACGGAAAGTAAATTGTAGCCAAGTGATTCAACGAGCATAACATTTTGTATGGAGCTATCATGTGAGATGGCCACCTTACCAAGGCCAACCACCTTACCCTTTGAGTTATCACCGAAAGTGACATACTTTCGAGGGTCGTCATTTTCAGCAAGCTCACGAAACATATCTTTGTCTCCGGTCATATGATCAGTACATCCACTATCAAGGACCCATTCCTTTCCTCCGTCCATGTAGCCGCGAAGATTAGCCATAAGACCAAAGTTTCTCATTGCATCATCAAGATCATAGTCACTATCATCATCCTCATCATAGTATCCATGTTCAACATCGTCATCTGGTGGATCAATTCCTAGAGAGAGTGATTCATTAGAAGTATGACCGTAACAATGTTCATCTCTATGAATTCTAATGACTTCGGAAATGATATTGCTAATAATTCCAACATCTCCTTTGGCACGCATGAGATCACTAAGCTCAAATAGACAATCATCAAACTTAAGATCACTAGTGATCATCTTACTCAAGGTAATAGACTTATGGAGAACTTCGTCTAGATTTTTCAAGGAATAATTTGGGAATCGTTCCTCAAGAAATTTTTATATAGTGTAGGCACACTTAAGATTAGGTAAGCTAGCAATTAAATTTTTGGGAAATCCTCTAATGATAAGATTGATAGTTCTAAGATTGTGAATCATGTCAATATCCTCATCGGGTGTGGGATGCAGAGGGTCAATATGAGGTGCACAAGGGCTAGTAATGTACTTGTTCAAATGATATTCATTGAAAATCTCAAGCATCTCATTTTTCCACTCATGGAAGAACTCTCCATCAAGAATAGGCACTCTATGTCTAAGAATCCCCAACGTAGACACATCCATATTCCTCCAAAGGTGTTTAAACCAAAGCAATGGAGACCAATGCTCTGATACCAATTGAAAGGATCAAGAAGTGTCTAGAGGGAGGTGAATAGACTCTTAGCAATAAAAGTTGCAGTTTTAATTTCTTTAGGTTGAAGTGGAGTTTTAGCACAAGTTCACACAGTTATAATACATATCAAGCAAGCATGACAAGAGTATATGAGCTGCGGAAAGTAAAGCATGCAAGTTGCAAGAATGTAAAGGGATGGGATTTGGAGGGAGAAAACGCAATGTAGACATGGAGATTTTTGGCATGGTTCCGATAGGTGGTGATATCGTACATCCACATTGATGGAGACTTCAACCCACGAAGGGTAACGGTTGCGCGAGTCCACGGGGGGCTCCACCCACGAAGGGTCCACGAAGAAGCAACCTTGTCTATCCCACCATGACCATCGCCCACAAAGGACTTGCCTCACTAGGGTAGATCTTCATGAAGTAGGCGATCTCCTTGCCCTTACAAACTCATTGGGTCAACTCCACAATCTTGACGGAGGCTCCCAAGTGACACCTAACCAATCTAGGAGACACCACTCTCCAAGAGGTAACAAATGGTGTGTTGATGATGAACTCCTTGCTCTTGTGCTTCAAATGATAGTCTCCCCAACACTCAACTCTCTCTCATAGGATAGGATTTGGTGGAAAGATGATTTGAGTGGAAAGCAACTTGGGGAAGGCTAGAGATCAAGATTTATGTGGTTGGAATGGAATATCTTGACCTCAACACAAGTGTAGGTGGTTCTCTCTCAGAAAATGTATGTTGGAAGTGTAGGCATGTTCTGATGGCTCTCTCCACGAATGAAGAGTGGGTGGAGGGGTATATATAGCCTCCACACAAAATCTAACCATTACACACAATTTAGCAAACTCGGTGGGACCGAATCGTGAAACTCGGTCAGACCGATTTAGTTCATAATGTGACCGTTAGGATTTTCAGTGGGACCAACTTGATCAACTCGGTGGGACCGATGTGCTAGGGTTAGGGTAAAACCTCATCTCGGTTGGACCGATTACACAAACTTGGTGGAACCGATTTTGGTAATAAGCCAAACAGAGAGTTGGCTAGGCAAACTCGGTGGGACCGATTTCATATTTCGGTGAGACAGAAATTAATGTAATAAGAAACAGAGAGTTTGCAAGCCCATCTCGGTGAGACCGAGATCCTATCGGTGAGACCGAATTGATTAGGGTTTCTGGCAGTGGCTTATGTCAAGTGAACTCGGTGGCGCCGGATAGATCAAATCGGTGGGGCCGAGTTTGATTTTTGGTTTGGGACATATTTGGATGTGATAAAGTAGTTGAGGGTTGTGGAGCATATCACTAAGCACTTTGAGCAAGCAAGCCATTAAGCAACACCTCACCCCCTCTTAATAGTATTGTCTTTCCTATGGACTCAATGTGATCTTGGATCACTAAAATGAGAAATGTAGAGTCTTGTGCTTTGAGCTTGAGCCAATCCTTTGTCCTCAGCATCTTGAAGGGGTTCCACATCCTCTAGTCCATGCCACTCCATTGTTGAACTTATCTGAAACATACTAGGTAGAAGCATCAGTCCAACAAGAGATATGTTGACATTAATTACCAAAATCACCCAGGGAGCACTTGTGCCTTCAGGAGACTATCATTTGAAGCACAAGAGCAAGGAGTTCTTCATCAACACACCATATATTACCTTTTGGAGAGTGGTGTCTCCAAGATTGGTTAGGTTTCACTTGGGAGCCTCCGTCAAGATTGTGGAGTTGAACCAAGGAGTTTGTACGGGCAAGGAGATCGCCTACTTCATGAAGATCTACCCTAGTGAGGAAAGTCCTTCGTGGGCGATGGCCATGGTGGGATAGACAAGGTTGCTTCTTCATGGACCCTTCGTGGGTGGAGCCCTCCGTGGAATCGCGCAACCGTTACCCTTCGTGGGTTGAAGTCTCCATCAACGTGGATGTACGATAGCACCACCTATCGGAACCACGCCAAAAATCTTTGTGTCTACATTGCGTTTTCTCCCTCCAAACTCCTCCCTTTACCTTCATAGGCAATTGTTTTACCTTCCGCTGCTATACTCTTAGAATTGCATGTGTAGGTTGATTACTTGAATTGTGCTAAGTTGCTAAAATCTGCCAAGACTTAAAATTGGGAAAGGCTAGATTTTTATTTGGTCAAGTAGTCTAATCACCCCCCTCTAGACATACTTTCGATCCTACAAGTGGTATCAGAGCTTTGGTCTCCATTTGCTTTGATCTCCATAGGTTTTGGTGATCATAGCCTTGGTTTCACAACCTAGGAGAGCATTGCATCTAGGGAAAGAAATTACCAACGTAGAGGTCCTTACTTTGATGTTACTAATTTTGCTAGTTGGAAGTGTAAGATGAAAATGCATATTCTTGGACATACACCCGCCGTTTGGGCTATTGTGTGTATTGGCTTGCAAGGTGAATTCTTTGATGGGAGAGAACCGAACCATGAAGCTACCGTAGAAGAGTTGGAGATGCTGCAATACAATGCTCAAGCTTGTGATATTCTCTTCAACGGATTGTGCCCCGAAGAATTCAACAAAATCAGCCGTCTTGAGAATGCAAAGGAAATTTGGGATACTTTGATTGATATGCACGAAGGTACCGACTCCGTCAAGGAATCCAAATTGGATGTGCTTCAAAGTCAACTTGACAAGTTCAAAATGAAGGATGGTGAAGGTGTCGCTGAAATGTTCTCTAGGCTTGCTCTCATCACAAATGAGATTGCCGGCTTAGGAAGTGAAGAGATGACCGATAGATTCATAATCAAGAAGATCGTAAGAGCCTTGGATGGAAAATATGATACCCTGTGCACATTGATCCAAATGATGCCCAATTACAAAGATCTCAAGCCAACAGAAGTCATTGAAACAATTGTTGCTCATGAGATGTCACTCAAGGATAAGGAAGAGCTTCACAATAAGTCAAGTGGTGCTTACAAAGCCTCATGTGATGCTCCCACATCATAAAGTGAGAAACAAACCTTCAACGAAGAATTGAGCCTAATGGTGAAGAACTTCAACAAGTTTTACAAGAGTAGAAGAAAGGAAAGAAGTTCCAAGTCAAGGTCCTATAATGACAAAAGATCTTCTAGTCGTGAACGTAATTGCTACAATTGTGGAAGACCCGGACACTATTCCAATGAGTGTACGGCTCCATACAAAAGAAGAGAAGATTCTCCCAAAATAAGAAGTATAAGAGAAGAATCACCACCGAGAGAAGGAGTAGATATGACCGTTATGAACGAAGAACATCACGAAGAAGCAAGGATTCGGAAAGGAAGGACAAGTCATCAAAGAGCTACACAAAACGAAGACATCAAGATCATGTTGGTGAATGGGTATCCGGCTCCGACTCCGATGACCACTCCAAAAGAAGGTATCACTCCGACTCCGAATATACTCAAGATGAAGGTGTTGCCGATCTAGAACTTGTGTCAACCAACTCCTACGACATATTTGAGTCACCAAATGAAGGAATTGGAATATGCTTCATGGCTAAAGGCCCAAAGGTATCACACCCCGAGTATGTTCATTTCAATAGTGATGAAGATGATTTGCTAGGTGATGATGATTTACTTGTTGACAACTCTAGTTATGAAAACTATGATGAACTTGCTATTAATCATGCTAATCAAGGTAAAACGAATGACAATGATAAGAAGGAGATTGAGCGTCTAACCAAAGAACTAAACACTCTTAAAGTTAGCTCATGAAACTACCTTGGAAGATCATCGAGAACTTTTAAAGACTCATGAGAAGCTACGTTTTGAAAAGCTCAACCTTGAGCAAGAGCATGAGTTCTTAAAAGCAACCAATGATGATCTTTGCAAGAAAAGTTCTTCTTACATTGCCAAGCATTTACTCTTGTCTACTTACATGCCACAAGTTAAACCTAGCAACAAGAACAAGAAAGATTCTTCCTCCAGTAGTAACAGCAATCATGCTAAATCCAATGTTGTTGCTTCTAGTAGTTCTCTTGATTCCACTAATGATTCTCTTAGCCAAGTTACACTTGAGCAATAAAATAGCTTATTGAAGGGAATTATAGAGAAAGGTGTTTACAAGAGTCTTGCCGGAAGCAAGCAATTTGAGGAAATTGTACGCAAGCAAGGAAGACACCGGAATAATCAAGGTGTTGGTTTTGAACGAAAGTTCAATGCCAATGGAGTTGAGTGGGAAGAAGATCAATACACCAAGACAAAGTTTGTTCCTCAACAAGAGAAGTATGATCCTACTTCTTTCCAAGGAACACAAGCTCAAGATGATCTTCCACCACAAGACCACAAGCTAAAAGGCAAGGACAGGCTTCAAGAGGAAATTGATGCATTTGAAGAAGCACCTAAGGCCTTGGTAAAGTGGGTTCTCAAGACTACATCAAGTTCCACTTCATCAAGTACGACTACAACTCCAAGGATTCCCATCAATATGGTGTGGATCCCTAAGAAGAAGAACTAGAAAGTTCTTGAGGGTGACGCCGCCAACATACTTCACTCATATCATTTTGGCAAGGACAAGTGCAAACAACTTCCATATCTTGCACTAGTTCAAGGAGCCACAAACCCTCTTGTTGGTAAGACAAGGGACAAGGTAACCTAATGCATTCATGGACATCATCTCATGTGAATATCACTCTATGTCTATGGATATCCTTGTTTGTTCCTTGTGGGACTAACCCGTGTAGGTATTGAAAGTGCAACTCACTCCAAAGGATTGCTCCGAATGATCTACATCAACATTGAGCATCTACATCTTCAACACCTACATGAAGTCATCATCCACAAAACCCAAGGTTAGTTTATCCCTCTTAGGGGGGATATCACATCTAGGGGGAGCTTTACTCTAATCAATTGAGCTAAAGCAACTATAATGATGTGAGCACAACAATGATTTATGTAAAAGTGGCAACCCCACTTGTGCTTAAACAATGAGTGCTACCTGTTGAGCACTTGCGTTGGTTTTCCCTTGAAGAGGAAATGGTGATGCAGCAAAGTAGTGTAAGTATTTACCTCAGTTTTTGAGAACCAAGGTATCAATCCAGTAGGAGGCCACGCACGAGTCCCTCGCACCTACACAAACAATTAAATCCTCGCAACCAACGCGATAAGGGGTGTCAATCCCTACATAGTCACTTACGAGAGTGAGATCTGATAGATATGATAAGATAATATTTTGTGTATTTTTATGATAAAGATGCAAAGTACAATAAAAGGCAAAGGAAATAAATAAGTATTGGAAGATTAATATGATAGAAGATAGACCCAGGGGCCATAGGTTTCACTAGTGGCTTCTCTCGAGAGCATAAGTATAAACAGTGGGTAGACAAATTACTGTTGAGAAATTGACAAAATTGAGCATAGTTATGAGAATATCTAGGTATGATCATGTATATAGGCATCACGTCTGAGACAAGTTGACCGACTCCTGCCTGCATCTACTACTATTACTCCATACATCAACCGCTATCCAGCATGCATCTAGAGTATTAAGTTCAAGAGAACAGAGTAACGCTTTAAGCAAGATGGCATGATGTAGAGGGATAAACTCATGCAATATGATGAAAACCCCATCTTGTTATCCTCGATGGCAACAATACAATACGTGCCTTGCTGCCCCTATTGTCACTGGGAAAGGACACCGCAAGATTGAACCCAAAGCTAAGTGAGGGAGTCCTGGATTAGGGGGTCTCCGAACAGCCGGACTATATCCTTTGGTCGGACTGTTGGACTATGAAGATACGAGATTGAAGACTTCGTCCCGTGTCTGGATGGGACTCTCCTTGGCGTGGAAGGCAAGCTAGGCAATACGGATATGTATGTCTCCTCCTTTGTAACCGACCTTGTGTAACCCTAGCCCCCTCCGGTGTCTATATAAACCGGAGGGTTTTAGTCCGTAGGACAACATACAATCATACCATAGGCTAGCTTCTAGGGTTTAGCCTCTCCGATCTCGTGGTAGATCAACTCTTGTACTACTCATATTATCAAGAATAAATCAAGCAGGACATAGGGGTTTTACCTCCATCAAGAGGGCCCGAACCTGGGTAAAACATCGTCCCCTGCCTCCTGTGTTACCATCCGCCTTAGACGCACAGTTCGGGACCCCCTACCCGAGATCCGCCGGTTTTGACACCGACATTGGTGCTTTCATTGAGAATTCCTCTGTGTCATCATCATTAGGCTTGATGGGTCCTTCAATCATCGATAGCGATGCAGTCCAGGGTGAGACTTTTCTCCCCGGACAGATCTTTGTATTCGGCGGCTTCGCACTGCGGGCCAACTCGCTTGGCCATCTGGAGCAGATCGAGAGTTACGCCCCTGGCCACCAGGTCAGGTTTGGAAGCTTAAACTACACGGCCGATATCCGCGGAGACTTGATCTTCAACGGATTCAAGCCCCTGCCTAGTGCGCCACACGGTCACGATGAGCATGATTTAGCTCTGCCATCGGACAGTGTTCAGGAGATCGCGCCGGCGACCGCTCCGGCCCTCAATTCGGAGCCAGTTGCGCCATCCATGGATGGGTGGATAGACCCGCCACGGAGGTCGTATCCTCAGCGGCGATCGAGCCGAGTATCGACCTTACCCTTCACGAGAGCCATGATGCCAAGCTGTCGGATCCTTCCCCGGCCACGGACTCTGAAGCGCCTGCGCTCGTGCCTATCGAATCCGACTGGGCGCTGATCATGGAGTTTACCTCCGCGGATATCTTTCAGCACTCGCCCTTCGGCGACATACTGAACTCATTAAGGTATCTCTCCTTGTCAGGAGAGTCCTGGCCGAACTATGTCCGGCAGGATTGGGATGCGGATGACGAAGAAACTCGCCACCCACCCACCACCCACTTAGTAGCCACTGTCGATGATTTGACTGACATGCTCGACTTCGACTCCGAAGACATCGACGGTATGGACGACGATGCAGGAGACGAACAGGAACCACTACCCACAGGGCATTGGACGCCCACTTCATCATATGACGTATACATGGTGGACACACCCAAAGAAAACGACGACGAGGAACGGAAGGATGCAGCGAAGGGTTGTTCCCTCGAGAAGCAGTCAAAGCAGCGGCGTAAGCGCCGCTCCAAATCCCGCCTCGGCAGAAACAATGATCATATAGACCCAGCGTTAGAGCAGGGTGAACCATCGCCCGACCACGGCAACACGGAGAATCAAACCGAACAACCCGACTCCGTCGAAGATAACAGTCCGGACGACATCACGTTGGACAGGCACACGGAGCAACAGAATACCCATCAAAGGCTTGTTTCCACTGCGAGGAGTCTAAAAAACCAGAAGCAAAGGCCCCGAGCTGCACAAGACACACTCAGAATCAGATGGAGTGAAGTACTCAACACTGCAGCGAAGTACTGCGATAATCGCCACACCAAGAGCTACCCGAAGTGAAAGTTGCTACCTGAATTCGATGAGGAGGACTTAGATCCCCTGCAATTAAAAAACAAAACGGCCATCTGGTCGGATAGACGACCTCGTGAACAACATAGAGCGGCAAACGACGCCGCACATAAGCCAGTACGCGATCCACGCGAGGGCTCGCATCAAAAGGATGGCGCAACCAGATCCATATACGGGCCACGCAAGCGCGCTCCAGCATGCAATGCAACACAACAAACATCTGAACACCTCGGTACACCCAAATACAGGGGTACCGCACACCCCCTATGTTTCATCGATGAGGTGCTGGACCATGAATTTCCAGAGGGATTCAAACCCGTAAACATAGAGGCGTATGATGGAACGACAGACCCTGGGGTCTGGATTGAGGACTACATCCTCCATATCCACATGGCTCAAGGAGACGATCTCCACGCCATCAAGTACTTACTCCTCAAGCTCAAAGGGCCAGCTCGGCACTGGCTTAAAAGCCTCCCCAAAAAATCCATTGGAAGCTGCGAAGAGCTCGAGGATGCCCTTCAGGCAAATTTTCAAGGGACCTATGTCCGACCACAGGATGTAGACGATTTAAGTCATATAACTCAAGAGCCCAGAGAGTCAGCCCGAAAGCTTTGGAACAGGTTCCTCACTAAAAAGAACCAAATAGTCGACTGTCCGGACGCGGAAGCCTTAGCAGCTTTCAAGCACAGCGTTCGAGACGAATGGCTTGCCAGACACCTCGGCCAAGAAAAGCCGAGAACAATGGCAGCATTAACAAGCCTCATGACCCGCTTTTGCGCGGGTGAGGACGGCTGGTTAGCCCGATGTAGCACCAGCGACCCAAGTACATCTGAAGTCACGGACGGAAATGGGAAATCACGACGCAGCAAAAACAAGCGCCGGAATAAAGAAGACAACCCGAAGACACAGCGGTAAACACCGGATTTAGAAGCTCGCGGCTAGGTCAACAAAAGCTGCCCTCCAAAGGCAACAGAGACAAACTGTCTATTCTAAACAAGATTCTGGATAACATATGTCAGATCCACAGCACCCCCAATAAGCCTGCAAATCATACCCATAGAGAATGTTGGGTTTTCAAGCAGTTCGGCAAGCTCAACGCCGAACATAAGGGGCAGGATACACCTAGCGAAGACGAGGACGAGCCTCGCAAGCAAAGCACTGGGGAACAGAAGAAATTCCCACCAGAAGTCAAAACAGTCAATGTGTTACACGTGATAAAGGGGAGAAACAAAGCAGCACTCCTAGATACACATGCCCCAGGGCCTATCACCACGGAGTTCTGCCACTGGTCGTCCCAACCGATCACCTTTGACCATCGGGATTACTCGGCAAGTATCCGGCGTGCAGGATGGGCTGCCTTGGTATTAGACCCAATAATTGACGGATACCACTTCACATGAGTCCTGATGGACGGCGGCAGCAGTTTAAACCTGATATATCAGGACACAGTCCACAACATGGGGATAGACTCAGCAAAAATTAGCCATAGCAATACTACCTTTAAAGGAGTAACGCCAGGCCTAGAAGCCCATTACACTGGCTCCCTGCTACTAGAGGTTATATTCGGCCTTCCCGATAACTTCCGCAGTGAAAATTTAACCTTCCACATCGCTCCGTTCCAAAGTGGCTATCAAGCACTACTCGGACGCGAAGCTTTTGCTCGCTTTAATGCAATACCGTATTGCGCTTCTCTCATGCTTAAGATGCCCGGTCCACGCGGCATCATTACAGTAAATGGAAATATCGAGCGCTCCTTGCGCGCCGAAGAAAGTGCGGCTGCCTTGGCAGCCACACACTAAACGGCCTCACCAACTAAAGCATATGACAGGTCGTTAAGACCACAGACGCGGTTAGATGAGTCCAGCGCAGCTATATGTAATTGATACAGGTTTGATGGCTATACCCCTATTACAATACAAGGGGCTCAACGCGCGCAAACAAGTGGCAATTAGGCTCAACTTTACTCATCTCGAACTGTACATGGTTTATTTAGTATAACCTACCTTTTTGCACGACAACTTATCAACTAAGTGTTGGAAATATGCCCTAGAGGCAATAATAAATTGGTTATTTCCTTGTTCATGATAATCGTTTATTATCCATGCTATAATTGTATTGATAGGAAACTCAGATACATGTGTGGATACATAGACAACACCATGTCCCTAGTAAGCCCCTAGTTGACTAGCTCGTTGATCAATTGATGGTTACGGTTTCCTGACCATGGACATTGGATGTCATTGATAACGGGATCACATCATTAGGAGAATCATGTGATGGACTAGGCCCAATCCTAAGCCTAGCACAAAGATCGTGTAGTTCGTATGCTAAAGCTTTTCTAATGTCAAGTATCATTTCCTTAGACCATGAGATTGTGCAACTCCCGGATACCATAGAATGCTTTGGGTGTGCCAAACGTCACAACGTAACTGGGTGGCCATAAAGGTACACTGCGGGTATCTCCGAAAGTGTCTGTTGGGTTGGCACGAATCGAGACTGGGATTTGTCACTCCGTGTGACGGAGAGGTATCTCTGGGCCCACTCGGTAGGACATCATCATATGCGCAATGTGACCAAGGAGTTGATCACGGGATGATGTGTTACGGAATGAGTAAAGAGACTTGCCGGTAACGAGATTGAACAAGGTATCGGATATCGATGATCGAATCTCGGGCAAGTACAATACCGCTAGACAAAGGGAATTGAATACGGGATTGATTGAATCCTCGACATCGTGGTTCATCTGATGAGATCATCGTGGAACATGTGGGAGCCAACATGGGTATCCAGATCCCGCTGTTGTCTATTGGCCGGAGAGGTGTCTCGGTCATGTCTGCATGGTTCCCGAACCCGTAGGGTCTACACACTTAAGGTTCGATGATGCTAGGGTTATAGGGAATAGATATACGTGGTTACCGAATGTTGTTCGGAGTCCCGGATGAGATCCCGGACATCACGGGGAGTTCTGGAATGGTCCGGAGGTAAAGATTTATATATGGGAAGTCCTGTTTTGGTCACCGGAAAAGTTTCGGGTGCTATTGGTAACGTACCGGGACCACCGGGAGGGTCCCGGGGGTCCACCAGGTGGGGCTACCTGCCCCAGAGGGCTGCGTGGGCCATGTGTGAGAGGGGACCAGCCCCAGGTGGGCTGGTGCGCCCCCACACCAGGGCCCAAGGTGAAGAGAGAAGGGAAAAGGGGGAAACCCTAGGCTCAGATGGGCCTAAGGCTCACCTAGTGGTGCGCCCCCCCTCTCTCCCCCCTTGGCCGCCCCCCGGGTTGGCCGCCACCCCTAGGGGTGGAAACCTAGGTGGGGGCGCAGCCCCTCCCTTTCCCCTATATATAGTGGGGTTTTGGGCTGCCATATTACGACGAGAACATCTCCTTCTTGGCGCAGCCCTACCCCTCTCCCTCCTCGTCTCTTGCGGTGCTTGGCGAAGCCCTGCTGGAGTACCACACTCCTCCACCACCACCACGCCATCGTGCTGCTGCTGGAAGGAGTCTTCCCCAACCTCTCCCTCTCTCCTTGCTGGATCAAGGCATGGGAGACGTCACCGGGCTGCATGTGTGTTGAACGCGGAGGTGTCGTCCGTTCGGCACTAGGATCATCGGTGATTTGGATCACGGCGAGTACGACTCCATCAACCCCGTTCACTTGAACCCTTCCGCTTAGCGATCTACAAGGGTATGTAGATGCACTCTCCTTCCCCTCGTTTCTAGATTACTCCATAGATTGATCTTGGTGATGCGTAGAAAATTTTGAATTTCTGCTACGATCCCCAACAGTGGCATCATGAGCTAGGTCTATGCGTAGTTTCTATGCACGAGTAGAACACAAAGTAGTTGTGGGCGTTGATTTTGTCAATTTACTTGCCGTTACTAGTCTTATCTTGATTCGGCGGCATTGTGGGATGAAGCGGCCTGGACCAACCTTACACGTACGCTTACGTGAGACCGGTTCCACCGACTGACATGCACTAGTTGCATAAGGTGGCTGGCGGGTGTCTGTCTCTCCCACTTTAGTCGGATCGGATTCGATGAACAGGCTCCTTATGAAGGGTAAATAGAAATTGGCAATTCACGTTGTGGTTTTGGCGTAGGTAAGAAACGTTCTTGCTAGCAACCTATAGCAGCCACGTAAAAAACTTGCAACAACAATTAGAGGACGTCTAACTTGTTTTTGCAGCAAGTGTTTTGTGATGTGATGTGGCCAAAGGATGTGATGAATGATATATGTGATGTATCAGATGATCATGTTCTTGTAATAGGAATCACGACTTGCATGTCGATGAGTATGACAACCGGCAGGAGCCATAGGAGTTGTCTTAATTTATTTATGACCTGCGTGTCAACATAAACGTCATGTAATTACTTTACTTTATTGCTAACTGTTAGCTGTAGTAGTAGAAGTAATAGTTGGCGAGACAACTTCATGAAGACACGATGATGGAGATCATGATGATGGAGATCATGGTGTCATGCCGGTGACGATGATGATCATGGAGCCCCGAAGATGGAGATCAAAAGGAGCAAAGTGATGATGGCCATATCATGTCACTATTTGATTGCATGTGATGTTTATCATGTTTTTACATCTTATTTTCTTAGAACGACGGTAGCTTAAATAAGATGATCCCTCACTAAAATTTCAAGAAAAGTGTTCTCCCTAACTGTGCACCGTTGCGAAGGTTTGTCGTTTCGAAGCACCACGTGATGATCGGGTGTGATAGATTCTTACGTTCGAATACAACGGGTATTGACGAGCCTAGCATGTACAGACATGGCCTTGGAACACATGCAAAACACTTAGGTTAACTTGACGAGCCTAGCATGTACAGACATGGCCTCGGAACACGGAGGACCGAAAGGTCGAACATGAGTCGTATAGAAGATGCGATCAACATGAGATGTTCACCGATGATGACTAGTCCGTCTCACGTGATGATCGGACACAGCCTAGTCGATTCGGATCATGTATCACTTAGATGACTAGAGGGATGTCTACCTGAGTGGGAGTTCATGATATAATTAGATGAACTCAATTATCATGGACATAGTCAAAAGGACTTTGCAAATTATGTCGTAGCTCACGCTTTAGTCCTACTGTTTTAGATCTGTTCCTAGAGAAAATTTAGTTGAAAGTTGATAGTAGCAATTATGCGGACTGGATCCGTAAACAGAGGATTGTCCTCATTGTTGCGCAGAAGGATTGTGTCCTTAATGCACCGCTCAGTGTGCTGACCCGTGAATGTCGATTGTGGATGTTGCGAACATCTGACATACACGTTTTGATGACTACATGATAGTTCAGTGCGTAATGCTAAATGGTTTAGAATTGAGGCACCAAATATGTTTTTGAAACATCGCAGAACATATGAGATGTTCCAAGGACTGAAATTGGGATTTCAGGCTAGTGCCCACGTCAAGAGGTATGAGACCTTTGACAAGTTTCTTAAGCCTGCAAACTAAGGAGAAAAGCTCAACCATTGAGCATGTGCTCAGATTGTATGAGTACAACAATCGCTTGAATCGAGTGGGAGTTAATATTCCAGATGAGATAGTGATGGTTCTCCAAAGTCACTATCACCAAGCTACTGGAGCTTCGTGATGAACTATAACATATCAGGGATAGATATGATCCTTGAGCTATTCGCGACACCGCGAAAGTAGAAATCAAAAGGGAGCATTAATTGTTGATGGTTAGTAAAACCACTAGTTTCAAGAAGGGCAAGGGAAAGAAAGGGATACTTCATGAAACAACAAATCAGTTGCTGCTCTAGTGAAGAAACCCAAAGTTGAACCCAAGCCCGAGACTAAGTGCTTCTGTAATAAGGGGAACGGTCACTGAAGCAGAACCACCCTAGATACTTGGTAGATGAGAAGGCTGACAAGGTTGACAGAAGTATGTATTGGACATATATTAAATGTGTACTTTACTAGTACTCCTAGTAGCAGCAGATTCGGTTGCTAAGTGTTAGTAACTCGAAATAAAAGGCTACAAAATAAACGGAGACTAGCCAAAGGTGAGACGATGATGGGTGTTGGAAGAGTGTTTCCAAGGTTGATGTGATCAAACATCGCACGCTCCGTCTACCATCGGGTTGGTGTTAAACCTAAATAATTGTTATTTGGTGTTTGCGTTGAGCATGGACATGATTTAGATTATGTTCATCGCAATACGGTTATTCATTTAAGGAGAATAATGGTTACTCTGTTTATTTGAATAATACCTTCAATGGTCTTACACCTAAAATGAATGGTTTATTGAATCCCGATCGTAGTGATACACATGTTCATGCCAAAAGATATAAGATAGTAATGATAGTACCACATACTTGTGGCACTGCAATTTAGTCACAATGGTATAAAACGCATGAAGAAGCTCCATGTTGATGGATCTTTGGACTCGCTTGATTTTGAATCACTTGAGACATGCAAATCATACCACATGAGGCAAGATGACTGAAAGGCCTCGTTTTCAGTAAGATGGAACAAGAAGCAACTTGTTGGAAGTAATACATTGATGTGTGCAGTCCAATGAGTGTTGAGGCATGTAGTGGATATCGTTATATTCTTACTTCACAGATGATTTGGAAGTAATACATTTTGATGTGTGCAATCCAATGAGTGCTGAGGCATGTAGTGGATATCGTTATGTTCTTACTTCACAGATGATTTGAGTAGATGTTGAGTATATTTACTTGATGAATCACGAGTCTGAATTATTGAAAGGTTCAAGTAATTTCAGTGTGAAGTTGAAAGATCGTCGTGACAAGAGGATAAAATATCTATGATATGATCATAGAGATGAATATCTGAATTACGAGTTTGGCACAGAATTAAGACATTGTGGAAATTGTTTCACAACTAATACAGCCTGGAACACCATAGTGTGATGGTGTGTCCGAACATCATAACTGCACCCTATTGGATATGATGCATACCATGATGTCTCTTATCGAATTACCACGATAGTTTATGGGTTAGGCATTAGAGACGACCACATTCACTTTAAATAGGGCACCACATAATTCCGATGAGATGACATCGTATGAACTATGGTTTAGAGAAACCTAAGCTGTCATTTCTTAAAAGTTTGGGGCTGCGACGCTTGTGTGAAAAGTTTCAGGCTGATAAGCTCGAACCCAAAGCGGATAAATGCATCTTCATATGACACCCAAAACAGTTGGGTATACCTCCTGTCTTAGATCCGAAAGCAATAGGGATTGTTTCTCGAATCGGGTCCTTTCTCGAGGAAAAGTTTCTCTCAAAAGAATTGAGTGGGAGGAAGATAGAACTAGAAAAGGTTGTTGAACCTTTACTTCAACCAGAGAGTAGGGCAGCACAGGAAAAATGTTTCTGTGGCACCTGCCTCAGTTGAAGAGAAAGCTAATGATGATGATTATGGAGCTTCAGATCAAGTTACTATCGAACCTCATGGGTTGACAAGGGTGTGTACAACTTCTAAGTGGTAACCCTGTCTTAAAGGTCACGTTGTTGGACAACTATGAACCTATGAGCTATGGAGAAGCGATGGTGGGCCCGGATTCCGAAAATTGGCTCGAGGCCATAAAATCCGAGAGAGGATCCATGTATGAAAACAAAGTGTAGACTTTGGAAGAACTACTTGATGGTCGTAAGGCTGTTAGGTACATGTGGATTTTAAGAAGAAGACGGACGTGGACGGTAATGTCATCGTCTATGAAGCTCGACTTGTGGCGAAGAGTTTTTCACAAGTTCAAGCAGTTGACTACGATGAGATTTTCTCACCCGTAGCGATGCTTAAGTCCGTCGGAATCATGTTAGCATAAGCTGCATTTATGAAATCTGGCAGATGGATGTCAAAACAAGCTTCCTTATCAGTTTTCATAAGGAAAGGTTGTATGTGATACAATCAGAAAGGTTTTGTCGATCCTAAGGATGCTAAAAGGTATGCTAGCTCCAGCGATCCTTCCATGGACTAGAGCAAGCATCTTGGAGTCGGAATATATACTTTGATGGAGTAATCAAAGTTTATGGGTTTATACAAAGTTTGTTAGAAACTTGTATTTACAATAAAGTGAGTGGGAGCACTACAACATTTCTGATAAGTATATGTGGATGACATATTGTTGATCCGAAATGATGTAGAATTTTTGGAAAGCATATAGGGTTATTTGAAAGGTGTTTTTCAATGGAAAACCTGGATTAAGCTACTTGAACATTGAGCATCAAGATCTATAAGGATAGATAAAAACCACTTAATGGTACTTTCAAATGAGCACATACCTTGACATGATCTTGAAGGTGTTCAAGATGGATCATCCAAAGAAGGAGTTCTTGCCTGAGTTGTAAGGTATGAAGTTAAGACTTAAGCTCGACCACGGCAGAAGAAAGAGGAAGGACGAAGGTCGTCCCCTATGCTTTTGTCATAGGCTCTATATGGTATGCCATGCTGAGTACCGCACCTGATGTGTGCCTTGCCACATGTCTGGCAAGAGGGTACAAAGGTGATCTAGGAGTAGATCACCAGATAGCGGTCAAAATTATCCTTAGAGGAATAAGGATATGTTTCTCGGTTATGGAGGTGATAAAGAGTTCGACGTAAAGAGTTACATCGATGCAAGCTTAACACCTATCCGGATAGCTCCGAGTAGAGATACCGGATACGTATAATGGAGCAACAATTTAGAATAGCTCCAAGTAGAACCGTTATTTGAAATGGCTCCAAATATAGCATAGAGATTTGCAAAGTACATACGGATCTGAATGTGACAGACCCGTAGACTACAACCTCTCTCACAAGTAACATGATCAAACCCAGAACTCATTGAGTGTTAATCACATAGTGATGTGAACTAGATTATTGAACTCTAGTAAACTCTTTGGATGTTGGTCACATGGCGATGTGACCTGTGAATGTTAATCACATGGCGATGTGAACTAGATTATTGACTCTAGTGCAAGTGGGAGACTATTGGAAATATGCCCTAGAGGCAATAATAAATTGGTTATTTCCTTGTTCATGATAATCGTTTATTATCCATGCTATAATTGTATTGATAGGAAACTCAGATACATGTGCGGATACATAGACAACACCATGTCCCTAGTAAGCCTCTAGTTGGCTAGCTCGTTGATCAATTGATGGTTACGGTTTCCTGACCATGGACATTGGATGTCGTTGATAACGGGATCACATCATTAGGAGAATCATGTGATGGACTAGACCCAATCCTAAGCCTAGCACAAAGATCGTGTAGTTCGTATGCTAAAGCTTTTCTAATGTCAAGTATCATTTCCTTAGACCATGAGATTGTGCAACTCCCGGATACCGTAGGAATGCTTTGGGTGTGCCAAACGTCACACCGTAACTGGGTGGCTATAAAGGTACACTACGGGTATCTCCGAAAGTGTCTGTTGGGTTGGCACGAATCGAGACTGGGATTTGTCACTCTGTGTGACGGAGAGGTATCTCTGGGCCCACTCAGTAGGACATCATCATATGCGCAATGTGACCAAGGAGTTGATCACGGGATGATGTGTTACGAAATGAGTAAAGAGACTTGCCGGTAACGAGATTGAACAAGGTATCGGATACCGACGATCGAATCTCGGGCAAGTACAATACCGCTAGACAAAGGGAATTGAATACGGGATTGATTGAATCCTCGACATCGTGGTTCATCTGATGAGATCATCATGGAACATGTGGGAGCCAACATGGGTATCCAGATCCCGCTGTTGGCTATTGGCCGGAGATGTGTCTCGGTCATGTCTGCATGGTTCCCGAACCTGTAGGGTCTACACACTTAAGGTTCGATGACGCTAGGGTTATAGGGAATAGATATACGTGGTTACTGAATGTTGTTCGGAGTCCTGGATGAGATCCCTGACATCACGGGGAGTTCTGGAATGGTCCGGAGGTAAAGATTTATATATGGGAAGTCCTGTTTTGGTCACCGGAAAAGTTTCGGGTGCTATCGGTAACGTACCGGGACGACCGGGAGGGTCCCGGGGGTCCACCAGGTGGGGCTACCTGCCCCAGAGAGCTGCGTGGGCCAAGTGTGAGAGGGGACCAGCCCCAGGTGGGCTGGTGCGCCCCCCACCAGGGCCCAAGGCGAAGAAAGAAGGGAAAAGGGGGAAACCCTAGGCTCAGATGGGCCTAAGGCCCACCTAGTGGTGCGCCCCCCTCTCTCCCCCCTTGGCCGCCCCCCGGGTTGGCCGCCACCCCTAGGGGTGGAAACCTAGGTGGGGGCGCAGCCCCTCCCTTTCCCCTATATATAGTGGGGTTTTGGGCTGCCATATACGACGAGAACATCTCCTTCTTGGCGCAGCCCTACCCCTCTCCCTCCTCGTCTCTTGCGGTGCTTGGCGAAGCCCTGCTGGAGTACCACACTCCTCCACCACCACCACGCCATCGTGCTGCTGCTGGAAGGAGTCTTCCCCAACCTCTCCCTCTCTCCTTGCTGGATCAAGGCATGGGAGACGTCACCGGGCTGCATGTGTGTTGAACGCGGAGGTGCCGTCCGTTCGGCACTAGGATCATCGGTGATTTGGATCACGGCGAGTACGACTCCATCAACCCCATTCACTTGAACGCTTCCGCTTAGTGATCTACAAGGGTATGTAGATGCACTCTCCTTACCCTCGTTGCTAGATTACTCCATAGATTGATCTTGGTGATGCGTAGAAAATTTTGAATTTCTGCTACGATCCCCAACACTAAGTTCCTCTCTTTTACAGATGATCATCATGCTACACCCGTCCAGGATACGGCACAATGGAGACACAGGCACAGACGTGCAGCAGGTACCCGTTCCAAGGATTCTTTTTAGATTAAGACCCTGCGTAAACCTTTTTTACTGTCTCTTGTTGATACACATCCCCCGGATTCTCAGTACAATTGAGAAGGATTCTGACGTATTGGCATGTGGCCACGTCAGAATATTGCACGTACCTGGACACCAGGGGCTTATTACAAAGGGCACTGCTTACGCCTGATTTACACCATAAAGACCAAATACCTTAGGGAGTGTTCGGCGTCGTGAGTTTGGCCTTATATGCATCAGCTCCGAATCATGTCTTTGGTCAAATGTTGGGTTTGCCCGGCTCCTGTGTTTTGCTGCCTTACGTTCCGCTCTATCGGCTAAGGCGGCACCAGGAGAACTACTGCGATTGTGCCCTGGTTCATCCAAACGAGCACCTCAGTAGAGAAAGCCGAAAACTGACTGTCATGATATAGCGTGAGACTGGTCAACCACTCGATGACCTAGCGGAGTCTTCGGGATTCCTCCGCTTTTACGAAGGACCGTTTCCTGGCCAGGCATGTATGCACCCCGAATTTGGATGAGTGCGGAGCCACCAGGGGCTATATAGTAGCCCCACTGTCAAACTCCTCTGGCTAAGTGAAAGTGTTAAAGCATTATAGTCCGGTTGCCTAGATCACTGCGCTATCACCTCTTTAACGGACCAAGACATTGGATCAAGTGTGAACATGCGTCTTCTGCGAACACCCCCGCATTACATGCGTGGGGGCTAAAGCCGACGATTGCAATCTTTCAGGTTATATACATATATACATAAACGGCCGCATAGGAGGCATCATAGCACTTTTGGGAAAAAGTATAAATACAGCCTTGATAAATTCAATAAAACATTGTCTTTACAATGGGAATACATGTCACTCAAACATAATATTCTTCGAGCACTGAGCCTCTATCGAATGAGCGCCTTCAAGAACTTCTTCAAAGTAGTGCTCGGCAGCCACTCGACCTATGGCCGAACCCTGTGCCGCAACAGTGGTGGCATCCATCTCCGCCCAGTATGTTTTGACACGGGCAAGGGCCATCCGCGAGCCTTCTATGCACGCCGACCTCTTTACAGCATCGATGCGTGGCACAATGCCAAGGAATTGTTGCACTAAGCTAAAGTAGCTATTCGGCCTTGGCCCTCCTGAGCACAAATGATCCACAATGGACCTCATGGCCAGTCCGGATAATCTATGGAGCTCGGCCCAATCGGTTAATCGCTCATTCAGCAACAGCGGACGGACTGGAGTGTGAAATTGTGACCAGAACAGCTTCTCCACTTTAGGACCTTTCTGATCCTTGAAATACTCAGTCGCATCCGCAGCACTCGCAGCCAAATCCATGTACTCATCCACAGAACTCCATAGCCGGTACAGAGGAGCATATTTTGGATCTCCGAACTTAGTCCGCAACAAGAAGGGCTTCCCAGAAATGATATCCGCAGCTTGATTCAGCTCCTCCTTCGTCGCTCTAATTTTGGAGCGGGCCTCCTTGGCAGCCACCCGGGCCTTCTCCAGGTCTGTCGCCTTCACCCGGTTTTCTTCTTCCAGAAGCCGGTAACGGTCAGCAGCATCTTTTAACTCCACGGCCATCTTGGCAATTTTTTCTTTGCTCCCGCAATGTGCAGCCTGTTCGGCCCTTAACTCTTCGGCTGCCTTTAAAGCGGCCGCATTACTACTCCTTGCTTGCTCCTTGGCTCGGACAAGCTCCGCCCGAATGGTCTCCACGGTGGCAGCTCCATCTGCAGTCACAACATATTAAAGATACTGGCATCATGCTGCTCTTACTTTGTGACATTCACCAGAAAAATCACCTACCCTGTGCCTCATCAAGCCGCTTGTTAACAAGCACGATGTCGGCATCTGCCGCATCCAGTTGCCGCTTTAGTTCGGCAAACCCATCAGTCCGGCTAGCCACCGGAGCTTCAACCACATGCACATAAAGGCGGTCTGGTTATTACCTGGGAGTACGATCCTTTGTTTGCCGCCGTTCTCGATGACAACCAGAGTCTCAGGGGCTACTATCTACACAGGCACACCTAAAAATGTGCGGTACTGTCAAAAATGTACATCATTTCACGTACCTCAAAACCCGTTAGTAGACTCATAGAGGCTTCATGCAACCCGCTTTCGGCGGACGAAATCCTTTCAATCACCGTACCCATCAACGTACGGTGCTCTTCTGAGATAGTCGCTCGCTCTAGAAGATCCCTCAGTACGTCCGACCGCATACCGGATGGTGCCGGACTCTTTTGATTGCTCTCTTCAAGAGCCGGATACTGGGGACTTCGGGTGGCCATAAGATTACCTTCTGGCCTTGCCGGATCAGGAGAAACCCTTCGCGGCGACACCTCGGGGTCGCCGGCCTCGTGAGGCGGTGTGGCAGGGGGAGGCATTTCACTCTCCATCATCTCTGGAAGAAGATCCCCCGAAGACGAGCTCTGCTGAGAAGGGCTAAGATCCGAACTGCAAGATAAATGCTTCTGTTATTTTCCTCAGAAGTAAGGTAGGATATCTTCACTATTAAGTACCTTTTGATTACTTACAGCTTGTTAGAGGGCTGATCCACGCGCGGACATTGTGCGGCAAGAACACCCTCCGAGGCAAGACCCTCTGGCGGAGATTTCTTATCCCGTTTGGAAACCTTGGTTTCCGGATCTTCAAAGGTAGTCCTCTTCCTTCCCCGGGGAGAGAGAATGTCAGATTCTTCCCCTTGGTTATCCTCCCTCACGGAGGCGCTCATTCCCTCGGTTGGAATAGGTAGCGATGGAGGCCCGCTTTCGCCTCTTTATTCCCCCCTTCATCTTCCTTTGAGGGCACCAGACAAGGTGCTGGCTCGAGCATCTTTTCCAGCACCGGATTGTCCAAGCATTCAGGAAGGGGGCCGAACACCGGATCATCTTCGCCTTTGTTATCCAGTCCTAGTCAAAGAGCGATTCTTTAGAATGATGTCATGATAAATAAAAGGACAGTGTGTTCGGACATGGGAATACATACTTGGGCAGTGGTGCGGTTGCTGCTCAGGCCGACGTCCTCGGTAGTGTCCAGACACTCTATTTGGGCTCCAAAGAACGATTTGTACATCTCCTTGTGCGTCATGCCGAGGAAATTCTGAATAGTGCGCGGTCCTTCCGGGTTGAATTCCCACATGCGGAGGGGCCAGCGTTTGCAAGGCTAGACCCGACGAACCAGCATAACTTGCATTACCATAACCAGACTGAAATCTCCCTCGAAGAGATCTTGGATACGGCTCTGCAGTATTGGCACGTCCTTGGCTGGACCCCATCTCAGCCCCCTGCTGATCCATGACATCAGTTGTGGTGGAGGGCCCAAGCGAAAGGTGGGGGTAGCTACCCACTTGGCACTTCGGGGAGCTGTGACGTAAAACCACTCCTGTTGCCACAATCCGGAGACCTCTGGAAAGGAACCCTTTGGCCATGGAGCGTCAGCAATTTTGCTTATTAGAGCACCTCCGCACGCTGCATACTGCCCCTCGACCATCTTCGGCTTCACATCGAAGGTCTTGAGCCACATGCCGAAGTGAAGGGTAATGCGGAGGAAGGCCTCACAAACGACAATAAATGATGAGATGTGAAGAAGGGAATCCGGGGCCAGATCATGAAAATCCAGCCCGTAATAGAACATAAGACCCCTAACAAAGGGATCCAGAGCAAGGCCTGGTCCTCGAAGGAAGTGGGAGACAAACACAACACTCTCGTTGGGTTCGGGAGTAGGGACGACCTGCCCTCGGGCGGGCAGCCTATGCGAAATTTCAGCGGTCAGATATCTGGCCTCCCTTAACTTCTTGATATCCTCCTCCGTGATGGAGGAAGGCATCCACCGGCCTTGAAGGCTGGATCTAGACATGATTGAAGGTCCGAAGCACCTGACCTGGGCTTTGGGTGTTAGAACTCGAGGCGGGGGAAGGATTCGATTGAGCACGGGAGGGAAAAAAGTAAAAGCCTTGTCCCTTTATAAAGAGGGTGAATATCAAGCGTCCTCCTCGTGGCCGTTTGGGACTTGCCTAAGATCTAGGAGTCCTGGGCACGGTTGTGTTACCCACGTTCGTATTAGTGAGAATCCCATAATAAAGGGAACACGATCTCTGCTTTGACAAGACGTGTCAAGAAACCGCCCCGCGTTATGTGCGGGGCTGGTTAAAGAAAAATGGTTCAAATAATTACCGGGCCGTGGCGTGATGTCATGCTGCCAAAACGTGTCAGCAGATTAGATTTGTAGAAATATTATTCTCTCTACGGTGGTATGTGGAACTTATTTTGCAGGGTCGGACACTATCCTTGTATTCAAACTCTTCTGTGGTGTATTCGGAGGAGGAAACCGCCTTGCAATGCCGAAGACAACACTTCAGGCCGGACTTGTCGTCATTGAAGCCTGGTTCAGGGGCTATTGAGGGAGTCCTGGATTAGGGGGTCTCCGGACAGCCGGACTATATCCTTTGGCCGGACTGTTGGACTATCAAGATACGAGATTGAATACTTCGTCCCGTGTCCGGATGGGACTCTCCTTGGCGTGGAAGGCAAGCTAGGCAATGCGGATATGTATATCTCCTCCTTTGTAACCGACCTTGTGTAACCCTAGCCCCCTCCGGTGTCTATATAAACCGGAGGGTTTTAGTCCATAGGACAACATACAATCATACCATAGGCTAGCTTCTAGGGTTTAGCCTCTCCGATCTCGTGGTAGATCAACTCTTGTACTACTCATATTATCAAGAATAAATCAAGCAGGAGTAGGGTTTTACCTCCATCAAGAGGGCCCGAACCTGGGTAAAACATCGTGTCCCCTGCCTCCTGTTACCATCCGCCTTAGACGCACAGTTCGGGACCCCCTACACGAGATCCGCCGGTTTTGACACCGACCACTAAGCACTTCTCCCATTGCAAGAAAGATCAATCTAGTAGGCCAAACCAAACTGATAATTCGAAGATACTTGCAAAGATAACCAATCATACATAAAAGAATTCAGAGAAGATTCAAATATTGTTCACAGATAAACTTGATCATAAACCCACAATTCATCGGTCTCAACAAATACACCACAAAAGAAGATTACATCGAATAGATCTCCACAAGAGAGGGGGAGAACTTCGTATTGAGATCCAAAAAGAGAGAAGAAGCCATCTAGCTAATAACTATGGAACCGTAGGTCTGAGGTAAACTACTCACACCTCATCGGAGAGGCTATGGTGTTGATGTAGAAGCCCTCCATGATCGATGCCCCCTCCGGCGGAGCTCCGGAACAGGCCCCAAGATAGGATCTCATGGATACAGAAAGTTACTGTGGTGGAATTAGGGTTTTGGCTCCGTATCTGGTAGTTTGGGTGTACATAGGTATATATAGGAGGAAGGAGTACGTCGGTGGAGCAACAGGAGGCCCACGAGGGTGGAGGGCGCGCCTGGGGGGTAGGCGCCCCCCTACCTCGTGGCCTCCTGATTGATTTCTTGACGTAGGGTCCAAGTCCTCTGGATCATATTCGTTTCGAAAATCACATTCCCAAAGGTTTCATTCCGTTTGGACTCCGTTTGATATTCCTTTTCTTCGAAACCCTAAAATAGGCAAAAAAAACAGTAATTCTGGGCTGGGCCTTCGGTTAGTAGGTTAGTCCTAGAAATAATATAAAAGTGTATAATAAAGCCCAATAATGTCCAAAACAGAATATAATATAGCATGGAACAATCAAAAATTATAGATACGTATCAAGCATCCCCAAGCTTAATTCCTGCTCGTCCTCGAGTAGGTAAATGATGAAAACAGAATTTTTGATGTGGAATGCTACTTGGCATATTTTCAATGTAATTCTCTTAATTCTGGTATGAATATTCAGATCCGAAATATTCAAGACAAAAGTTTAATATTGACATAGAAATAATACTTCAAGCATACTAACTAAGCAATTATGTCTCTTCAAAATAGCATGGCCAAAGAAAGTTATCCCTACAAAATCATATAGTCTGGCTATGCTCCATCTTCACCACACAAAGTATTTAAATCATGCACAACCCCGATGACAAGCCAAGCAATTATTTCATACTTTTGGTGTTCTCAAACTTTTTCAATCTTCACACAATACATGAGCGTGAGCCATGGACATAGCACTTTAGGTGGAATGGAATGGTGGTTGTGGAGGAGACAAAAAGGGAATATACTCTCACATCAACTAGGCGTATCAACGGGCTATGGAGATGCCCATCAATAGATATGAATGTGAGTGAGTAGGGATTGCCATGAAACGGATGCACTAGAGCTATAAGTATATGAAAGCTCAACAAAAGGAACTAATGGCTGTGCATCCAACTAGCTTGCTCACGAAGACCTAGGGCATTTTGAGGAAGCCCATCATTGGAATATACAAGCCAAGTTCTATAACGAAAAATTCCCACTAGTATATGAAAGTGATAACATAGGAGACTCTCTATTATGAAGATCATGGTGCTACTTTGAAGCACAAGTGTGGTAAAAGGATAGTAGCATTGTCCCTTCTCTCTTTTTCTCTCATTTTTTTATTTGGGCTTCTTTGGCCTCTTTTTTTGTCCGGGGTCTCATCCCGACTTGTGGGGGAATCATAGTCTCCATCATCCTTTCCTCACTTGGGACAATGCTCTAAAAATGATGATCATCACACTTTTATTTACTTACAACTCAACAATTACAACTAAATACTTAGAACAAAATATGACTCTATGTGAATGCCTCCGGCGGTGTACCGGGATATGCAATGAATCAAGAGTGACATGTATGAAAGAATTATGAATGGTGGCTTTGCCACAAATACAATGTCAACTACATGATCATGCAAAGCAATATGACAATGATGGAGCGTGTCATAGTAAATAGAATGGTGGAAAGTTGCATGGCAATATATCTCGTAATGGCTATGGAAATGCCATGATAGGTAGGTATGGTGGCTGTTTTGAGGAAGGTATATGGTGGGTGTATGATGCCGGCGAAAAGTGTGCGGTATTAGAGAGGCTAGCAATGGTGGAAGGGTGAGAGTGCGTATAATCCATGGACTCAACATTAGTCATAAAGAACTCACATACTTATTGCAAGAATCTATTAGTTATCAAACCAAAGTACTACGCGCATGATCCTAGGGGGATAGATTGGTAGGAAAAGACCATCGCTCATCCCCAACCGCCACTCATAAGGAGGACAATCAATAAATACATCATGCTCTGACTTCTTAACATAATGGTTCACCATACGTGCATGCTACGGGAACCACAAACTTCAACACAAGCATTTCTCAAATTCACAACTACTCAACTAGCACGACTGTAATATCACCATCTCCATATCTCAAAACAATTATCAAGTATCAAACTTCTCATAGTATTCAACACACTCATAAGAAAATTTTATTATTAATCTTGAATACCTAAAATAATTCAAGCAAATTACCATGCTGTTTTGTAGGACTCTCAAAATAATCTAAGTGAAGCATGAGAGAACAATGGTTTCTATAAAACAAATCTACCAACGTGCTCTAAAAGTTATAAGTGAAGCACTAGAGCAAAAACTATATAACTCAAAAGATATAAGTGAAGTACATAGAGTATTCTAACAATTTCCGAATCATGAGTGTCTCTCTCAAAAAGGTGTGTGCAGCAAGGATGATTGTGGAAAACTAACAAATAAAGACTCAAATAATACAAGACGCTCCAAGCAAAACACATATCATGTGGTGAATAAAAATATAGCTCCAAGTAAAGTTACCGATAGAAGTAGACGAAAGAGGGGATGCCTTCCGGGGCATCCCCAAGCTTTGGATTTTAGGTGTCCTTAGACTATCTTGGGGGTGCCATGGGCATCCCCAATCTTAGGCTCTTGCCACTCCTTGTTCCATAATCCATCAAATCTTTACCCAAAACTTGAAAACTTCACAACACAAAACTTAAAGTAGAAAATCTCGTGAGCTCCGTTAGCGAAAGAAAACAAAACACGTCTTCAATTTACTGTAATGAACTCATTATTTATTTATATTGGTGTTAAAACTAATGTATTGCAACTTCTCTATGGTTTATAAACTATTTTACTAGCCATAGATTCATCAAAATAAGCAAACAACACACGAAAATAGAATCTGTCAAAAACAGAACAGTCTGTAGTAATCTGTAGCTAGCGCAAGATCTGAAACCCCAAAAATTCTAAAATAAATTGCTGGACGTGAGGAATTTATATATTAATCATCTGAAAAAATAATTAACTAAATATCACCTTCCAAATAAAAATGCCAGCAATTCTCGTGAGCGCTAAAGTTTCTGTTTTTTACAGCAAGATTAAAAAGACTTTCCCCAAGTCTTCCCTACGGTTCTACTTGGCACAAACACTAATTAAACACAAAAAACACAACCAAAACAGAGGATAGATAAATTATTTATACTAAACAGGAGCAAAAGGCAAGGAATAAAAATAAAATTGGGTTGCCTCCCAACAAGCGCTATCGTTTAACGCCCCTAGCTAGGCATAAAAGCAAGGATAGATCTAGGTATTGCCATCTTTGGTAGGCAATCCATAAGTGGCTCTCATAATAGATTCATAAGGTAATTTAATTTTCTTTCTAGGGAAGTGTTCCATGCATTTTCTTAACGGAAATTGGAATCTAATATTCCCTTCCTTCATATCAATAATTGCACCAATCGTTCTAAGGAAAGGTCTACCAAGAATAATAGGACATGAAGGATTGCAATCTATGTCAAGAACAATAAAATCTATGGGCACATAATTCCTATTTGCAAAAATAATAACATCATTAATTATTCCCATAGGTTTCTTAATGGTGGAATCTGCAAGGTGCAAGTTTAAAGAGCAATCATTAAAATCACGGAAACCTAGCAAATCACACAAAGTCTCTGGAATCGTGGAAACACTAGCACCTAAATCACACAAAGCATAGCATTCATGATATTTAATCTTAATTTTAATAGTAGGTTCCCACTCATCATAAAGTTTTCTAGGGATAGAAACTTCCAACTCAAGTTTTTCTTCATAAGATTGCATCAAAGCATCAACAATATGTGTAGTAAAAGCTTTATTTTGACTATAAGCATGAGGAGAATTTAGCACGGATTGCAACAAGGAAATACAATCTATCAAAAAGAAATTATCATAATTAAATTCCTTGAAATCCAAAATAGTGGGTTCATTAATATTTAAAGTTTTGACTTCTTCAATCCCACTTTTAACAATTTTAGCATCAAGATCTAAAGACTCCGAATTTTTGGAACGCCGTCTAGGTAAAGGTGGATCATATTTGGTCCCATCATTATCAAGATCCATATTGCAAAACAAAGATTTAATAAGGGACACATCAATAAATTTTAGACCTTCATCTTTATTATCATGGAAACTAGAAGAACGCACTTTAATAAAGCAATCTTTCTTAGCATGCATCCTAGCGGTTCTTTCTTTGCACTCATCAATGGAAATTCTCATGGCTTTGAGAGACTCATTGATATCATGCTTAGGAGGAATAGATCTAAGTTTCAAAGAATCAACATCAAGAGAAATTCTATCAACGTTCCTAGCCAACTCATCAATCTTAAGCAATTTTTCTTCAATCAAAGAATTGAAATTCTTTTGCGAAGTAATAAATTCTTTAATATTAGATTCAAAATCAGAGGGCATGTTATTATAATTTCCATAAGAATTGTTGTAGGAATTACCATAATTATTATAGGAATTACTAGGATACGGCCTAGGATTAAAGTTTCCTCTATACGTGTTGTTACCAAAATTATTCCTACCAACAAAATTCACATCCATAGATTCATTATTATTCTCAATCAAAGTAGACAAGGCATATCATTAGGATCAGAAGAAACACTTTTATTAGCAAATAATTTCATAAGTTCATCCATCTTTCCACTCAAAACATTAATTTCTTCTATCGCATGCACTTTCTTATTAGTAGATCTTTTAGTGTGCCATTGAGAATAATTAACCATAATATTATCTAGGAGTTTAGTAGCTTCTCCTAAAGTGATTTCCATAAAAGTGCCTCCCGCGGCCGAATCTAAAAGATTTCTAGAAGCAAAATTCAATCCGGCATAAATTTTTTGTATAATCATCCAGAAATTCAAACCATGCGTAGGGCAATTAAGTATCATTAATTTCATCCTCTCCCAAGCTTGAGCAACATGTTCATGATCAAGTTGCTTAAAATTCATAATATCGTTCCTAAGAGAGATGATCTTAGCGGGAGGGAAATACTTAGAGATAAAAGCATCTTTGCACTTATTCCACGAATCAATACTATTTTTAGGCAAAGACGAAAACCAAGCTTTAGCACGATCTCTAAGCGAAAAAGGAAATAGCTTCAATTTAACAATATCATTGCCCACATCTTTCTTCTTTTGCATATCACACAAATCAACGAAGCTATTTAGATGGGTAGCGGCATCTTCACTAGGAAGGCCGGAAAACGGATCTTTCATGACAAGATTCGGCAAGTCATCATTAATTTCACAAGATTCAACATCGGTAAGAGGAGCAATCGGAGTGCTAATAAAGTCATTGTTGTTGGTGTTGGTAAAGTCACACAATTTGGTATTATCTTGAGCCATCATGACAAGCAAGCAATCCGACACACAAGCAAACAAGAAACGGACAAAAAGAGGCAAATAGAGAATGAGAGGGAGGATAGAGCGAGAGACGACGAATAAACGGCAAGGGTGAAGTGGGGGAGAGGAAAACTAGAGGCAAATGGCAAATAATGTAATGCGGGAGATAAGGGTTTTGTGATGGGTACTTGGTATGATGACTTTTGCGTAGACTCCGCGGCAACGACGCCAGAAATCCTTCTTGCTACCTCTTGAGCACTTGCATTGGTTTTCCCTTGAAGAGGAAAGGGTGATGCAGCAAAGTAGCGTAAGTATTTCCCTCAGTTTTTGAAAACCAAGGTATCAATCCAGTAGGAGGCCACGCACGAGTCCCTCGCACCTACACAAACAATTAAATCCTCGCAACCAACGCGATAAGGGGTTGTCAATCCCCACACGGTCACTTATGAGAGTGAGATCTGATAGATATGATAAGATAATATTTTTGGTATTTTTATGATAAAGATGCAAAGTAAAATAAAAGGCAAAGGAAATAAAATAAGTATTGGAAGATTAATATGATAGAAGATAGACCTGGGGGCCATTGGTTTCACTAGTGGCTTCTCTCGAGTGCATAAGTATTCACGGTGGGTAGACAAATTACTGTTGAGCAATTGACAAAATTGAGCATAGTTATGAGAATATCTAGGTATGATCATGTATATAGGCATCACGTCCGAGACAAGTAGACCAACTCCTGCCTGCATCTACTACTATTACTCCACACATCGACCGCTATCCAGCATGCATCTAGAGTATTAAGTTCAAGAGAACAGAGTAACACTTTAAGCAAGATGACATGATGTAGAGGGATAAACTCATGCAATATGATGAAAACCCCATCTTGTTATCCTCGATGGCAACAATACAATACGTGCCTTGCTGCCCCTACTGTCACTGGGAAAGGACACCGCAAGATTGAACCCAAAGCTAAGCACTTCTCACATTGCAAAAAAGATCAATCTAGTAGGCTAAACCAAACTGATAATTCGAAGAGACTTGCAAAGGTAACCAATCATACATACAAGAATTCAGAGAAGATTCAAATATTGTTCATAGATAAACTTGATCATAAACCCACAATTCATCCGCAAAAGAAGATTACATCGAATAGATCTCCACAAGAGAGGGGGAGAACTTTGTATTGAGATCCAAAAAGAGAGAAGAAGCCATCTAGCTAATAGCTATGGACCCGTAGGTCTAAGGTAAACTACTCACACTTCATCGGAGAGGCTATGGTGTTGATGTAGAAGCCCTCCGTGATCGATGCCCCCTCCAGTGGAGCTCCGGAACAGGCCCCAAGATAGGATCTCATGGATACAGAAAGTTACTGTGGTGGAATTAGGGTTTTGGCTCCGTATCTGGTAGTTTGGGGGTATGTAGGTATATATACGAGGAAGGAGTATGTCGGTGGAGCAACAGGGGGCCCACGAGGGTGGAGGGTGCGCCTGGGGGGTAGGCGCGCCCCCTACCTCGTGGCCTCCTGATTGATTTCTTGACGTAGGGTCCAAGTCCTCTGGATCATGTTCGTTCTGAAAATCATGTTCCCGAAGGTTTCATTCCGTTTGGACTCCGTTTGATATTCCTTTTCTTCGAAACCCTAAAATAGGCAAAAAAACAGCAATTCTGGGTTGGGCCTCCGGTTAGTAGATTAGTCCCAGAAATAATATAAAAGTGTATAATAAAGCCCAATAATGTCCAAAACAGAATATAATATAGCATGGAACAATAAAAAATTATAGATACGTTGGAGACGTATCAATGAGTATGACCTATGATCAAATGTTCTCATTTGACTCCTAAGTCAATATACTCATATATAGATGACCTAGTCATCGACAAATTGCTTGATAGATGCTAGAGTGATTGTGCATGCTTTGTCACATATTTCATTTGCCATTTTATTGTGTGAGCATGTTGGATGAATATTTTACTCATTTGAGGACATCCATTTGTTGCTTTGATTGTTTGGCTTTTTCTCTTTTGCCAAATGGCTGGACAAGAATGCCTAAGAACTCCCTCTAGCTATCTATGCTTTTCTCGTCTCAAACTCTATTCATGCTACATCACAAAGTTTAATCAAGTCAGATTCGAACCACTCTGTGTGAGGAGCACTTGGAGTCCCTGATTCGTCATAGACTTAAACTTCCAAAACCTCTTTGTGCATTTCGGTATGACCGAGTCATCCATTTCGGTCACACCGAGATCACTAAGTTGATCTAGGTTTTCAATCTCAGTGCAACCGATTTGAACTTTTCAGTCACACCGAGTTGCAGTAACTGCTTGCGATTCTGCATCTCGGTGCCACCGAGTTGTTCCACTCGGTCACACCGACAGGGTCAGGATATATAAACCCACAGGTGAGATTTTGGAAATTTCTTCGAAACCTCTCAGCCCGCGCATATCTT
This sequence comes from Triticum urartu, assembly GCF_003073215.2. NCBI lineage: Eukaryota > Viridiplantae > Streptophyta > Magnoliopsida > Poales > Poaceae > Triticum > Triticum urartu. The sequence continues at coordinate 233,126,758 of NC_053028.1, forward strand.
GCTCTGCCACCTCAGGTCTCCAGATCTTCTTGTCGCCGCCAGCGATCTCCCGCCGCTGGTTTCCATCGCTGTCAACGGAATTCTGCCCCTCCGTTGCCGCCGTAGCAAACTCCGCCGAACTAGGGTACGAGTTCGGTCCTTTGTGCTATTCTTTTAACTCTGATTCGTAGCACATTACTTTGCCATGATCATGACCACGTATGCAAACTATCCATCCACTGAAAACCTCCTTTAGATTAGATTGGATTTGAAAATTTAGGGTTAGGTCTCCGCCGAACTCATCTCGGACCGACCGAATTGTAGAAATCGGTCTCACCGATTTGGCTTAGGCCATAGCACATGCATTTTCGGTCTGACCGAAAATTGCAAATCGGTGTGACAGATATCGATTCTTTGTGAAACCCTAGCAGTCTTGGTGCCAGCGAACTATGACTCGGTCTGACCGAGTTCACTAGTTTAGGTTCCAAAAGCTGCTTCGGTATCATCGAGTTTACAAATCGGTAGCTCTGAAATGCTTTATGTGGAGAACTAAAACTAAGTTTTGAAGTCATCTGTTTTGAAAAAACTCTGCACTTTGTGATGCTCATCCACTCTACCTCATCTATATCTATTCACGGGGTCTGCTATCAGTAAGTTTGCAGAGATGTCTGACCAGAGCAATAGCCAAAACAGGTCTGAAGAAAAAGTGCAATTGAGTGAGGGCACTAGTCCCTCTAGCAGCCACCAGGTCAAGAAAGAAGAAAACCTCAAATTCCGAAGATGAGGAGTATGTGGCTATTGAGGAGGAAGTCAGCTCCAAGAAGAAGGTGCTGAAGAAAGAATATGGGTCAGCTGCTACAACTAAGCTTGGCTTGCACAAGAAGGCCCCTGCCAAGAGGGTGCCAACCTTAAAAGTTGGAGCCTCAACTACTGAAACCTCCAAGCCAACTGGAGAGGCTGCTGGAGAGGGAAAGAAGAGAAAAGAAAGGGTCAAGAAGATCACTGCCAGAGTGCTTGGTAGATCCTCCATTATGAGAGATCCAGAAGAAGAAGAAGAGTAAGAGGATGCTGCTCCAGCTCCCAAGTCTCAGAAACTCATGGGAGATGCAATTAAGTTAGGGGCTACAACATCAAAGCCCAAATCTTCTCCCAAGGCTGCTGCTCAGAAGCCTTCTGCACCCAAGAGAAACACTAGAAGTATTCCTGCAACAGAAAAGAACCAGGCCCCAGTGCCTCAAGCTGAAGAAGAGGAAGATGATTCACTTGTTTTGAGGAAGTTGAAGCCCAAAATTCCTGACCACAATGATCCTCATCCAGTCGTTGAGGACATGCACATCAGGAAAGATTGAGGACTGAGATTGTGGAGACAGTCTGATCCCTATGCTGTTAGGAGGACTGCAGTTGATTATAGGTTTCACACTAAGGAACAACAAGACTTCTATGAGACAATTTTCCTTGACAAGAAGCCCGTTGTATGTTACATGAAATGGGTGGATTGGGAATACATCCAGGAGAATGAAGATCACTTCCCAGGAGTTTATGACAGCTTCAAGGCGTGTGGAGTAGATGAATTTGTTGTACAAAAGCTCGCCAAATGGAATGATGAGTTGATAGATTATGCAGTTTTACTCCACTGCCCACTTCTATCCAGATGGAAGGATAGTATGGATGTCTGAAGGTACAAGGTACCAGTCCACTGTTGAAGAATGGGCAAAAATGATCAATGCCCCAGAGGAACATGAGGATGAGTTGGATGTGTATGCCACCAAGAATAAAGACCACAACTCCATGGCAAACATGTACAAGGAGATCCCAGATAAAACTTTGGAGACACACAAGCTTGGATCTATACATTTCCTGTTGTCTAGTTTGCCTACCATTAACTGGATCTTAAGGCACGCTCTGCTACCCAAGTCAAGAGATCACAAGATGATCAGAGGACATTCTATCAACCTGCTACAGATCTTTGATGTCCCTCAAAATTTCAAGGTCATGAGTCTGATTGTAGAGACAATCAAGAGGACAGCTACTGATCAAAAGAGAAGTTGTGGGTATGCTCCACACATTCAGGAGCTCATCAACTCCAACATGGGCACAGGAACTTATCTGTTGGACAAGGAGCATCTACCCTTACATCCTGATTTTGAAGATGACACTGTTGTGATGAATGAGGAGGAACCATCATCAGCTCAAGCACAAGAGAAGAGAGCCAAAGCAAAGGCTGAGAAAGCTGCAAGGATGCCAAGCGCAGAAGAAGCATCTCAAGTTTTCCTGAAGAGCAAACAAGATCAACTTGTATATATGATTCAAGCTACTCTGAGGATTGAGAAGGGCTTTGTAACACCCACAATGCGGCTATATCTCCCACGTGTCGGGGCACGACTTAGAGGCATAGCCACATGGTAGGCTTGTCGCAAGAGGGTAATCTTCACACAATCCCATGTACTGAATAAGAAAGGGATAAAGAGTTGGCTTACAATCGCCACTTCACACATATACATAAATATATCATACATCATCCAGAATACAATCAAGGTCCGACCACGGAACCAAAATAAAAGAAGACAACCCCAAATGCTAGATCCCCGATCATCCCGACTGGGCTCCACTACTGATCAACAGGAAACGAAACAAAACAACTATCAAGATCTTCATCGAGCTCCCACTTGAGCTCGGTTGTGTCACCTGCTCTGGTATCATCGGCACCTACAACTGTTTGGAAGTATATGTGAGTCACGGGAACTCAGCAATCTCACACCCTCACAATCAAGACTATTTAAGCTTAAAGGTAGGAAAGGGCTAGTGAGGTGGAGCTGCAGCAAGCACTAGCATATATGGTGGCTAACTTACGCAAAAGAGAGCGAGAAGAGAAGCAATGCACGGTCGAGAAGCCAATAAGTGATCAAGAAGTGATCCTGAAGCTACTTACGTTCAAGCATAACATGAGACCGTGTTCTCTTCCCGGACTCCGCCGAAAAGAGACCATCACGGCTACACACGCAGTTGATTCATTTTAATTAAGTTAAGTGTCAAGTTTTCTACAACCGGACATTAACAAATTCCCATCTGCCCATAACCACGGGCACGGCTTTTGAAAGTTCAAAACCCTGCAGGGGTGTCCCAACTTAGCCCATCACAAGCTCTCATGGTCAACGAAGGATATTTCTTCTCCCAGGAAGACCCGATCAGACTCAGAATCCCGGTTACAAGACATTTCGACAATGGTAAAACAAGACCAGCAAGACCACCTGTTGTGCCGACAAATCCTGATAGGAGCTACACATATCTCGTTCTCAGGGCACACCGGATAAGCTAAGCGTACAAGAACCAACATAACCCAAGTTGCCAAGGGACGGTCCCGCACGGTGCTCTAGTTTGGACCAACACTCAACTGGCCCAGGGGATTAAAATAAAGATGACCCTTAAGTCCGCGGAACCCAAGGGCAAAATTCTTAGGTGGAAAATGGTAAAACCAAGGTTGGGCCTTGCTGGAGGAGTTTTATTCAAGGCTAACTGTCAAGCGGTTCCCATTATCACCCAACCGCGTAAGGAACGCAAAATCAATGAACATAACACCGGTATGACGGAAACTAGGGCGGCAAGAGTGGAGCAAAACACCATGCATAAGGCCGAGCCTTCCACCCTTTACCAAGTATATAGATGCATTAAAGTGAACAAGATATAATAGTGATATCCCAACAATAACCATGTTCCAACATGGAACAAACTTCATCTTCACCTGCAACTAGCAACGCTATAAGAGGGGCTGAGCAAAGCGGTAACATAGCCAAACAACGGTTTGCTAGGAAAGGTGGGTTAGAGTCTTGGCATGGAAATATGGGAGGCATGATATAGCAAGTGGTAGGTATCACGGCATAGCAATAGAGCGAACAACTAGTAAGCAAAGATAGAAGTGATTTCGAGGGTATGGTCATCTTGCCTGCAAAGTTCTCTAAGTTGACGAAAGCTTGATCCTCGTAAGCATACTCAACGGGTTCCTCGATCACGTACTCGTCTCCCGGCTCTACCCAAAGCAAGAACACAAGCAAAGGAAACAACAATCAACCACGGTGCAATGCGCAAGCAACATGATGCAAAACATGGCATGATATGCGGGATGTGATATGCAATGCATATGCGTGCTCCGGAAGGAAAAGATTGATCAAGGCATCAACTTGGCAAACCAAGTGCGCCGCTGGAAAGATGAGTTGATTTTGGTCGAAAATGATATAAAGATCACCGGAATCGGATGCACGGTTTGCAAATGGCAAGCACAACAAGAATGGCACAATTCTCCGATTAACAGCACGATGCCATCTAGAATGCAACAAGAAACTAAGCTACTGCACACCAACAAAGCAACAAAGCACCTGGCAATGATCTACTCAAGATGCTTGACAAAACATGAACACTGAGCTATGGCTAAATCACACAAGAGCAGGTTCAAACAAGCATGGAAAAAGTGCAAAAGATATCTATATCACAGACTTAGTGAAAATACTAACATGCCAGAAATTAACATCAGGAAGCCAGGTTTAGAGCAAGAAAACAACATGCTACAGGATCATATCATAGCAAACAAAGGCCTGGCATGAATCTACTCAAAGCATAGAACAAAAGTCCCTTACTGACCATGAGCCAAAAAGGCACAGAAGATATGATGGCACTCATGTAAACATAGCAAGTTACGTTAACAGAATCAGACTTAACAGAAAACCGAGCATGGCAAAAACAGAATTACAAAGGCATCTTTGCGAGCTCGACTCACTCACCACAAAGCATTGAATGAAAAGACAAGCATATTACCAGCAAGAAGACATGATCATAAAGCTAACCATGGAAAGAACAAGTTCATAGCATGCATGGATCAACTACAACAACCATGGCAAAATTGATTAACATGTAAACAATCCGACAGGAACATTTTATAGAAAAAGTAGAGCAAGATTAAGTCATGCTAGGGCACTCCATAATTGCAGACAGGGGCATGGATGGATAGAGCATAACCATGTGTCCAAATCATCCTTACTGAAGCAACTCAAAACAAGCATGGATCTCACTGTAGCATCTAGTTTACATGGCATAAAAATAACAGCAGAGCAAGGACTTAGCACAATCCTAAGTCCCTGAACTCAGCAATATCACGAGAGCTACTTTGCATGATTGTGCTAGTCACCACATTGATCACAAAAATACATGGCAAACACCCCTGTAAAGATGGCATGGCATAGATCAAAACACATGTAGAAATCATGTCCATATGAAGCACACACCAAATGTAGCAAAAATGACAAATCCTCATACTCTGCTAAGAATCAGCACCTAACATTTTATAGCACTCTTACATCAACGATTTGGGCATCAAGATAGACTCAAGCAAGCATGTTACAATGGAACAAAATGAAGATCACATCATGATGAACATTTTGATATATTGCACGCACAAAACGGAGCATCACGCAAGAAGTTATGGCATGGCAAAGGGGGCACCAGAAAGAAACAATTTTGGCACTTAGAAGAAAATTCAACCTCGGATCTAGGGTTTGCACGGGTCACGAGGTCGGCCGGAGATCAGAGGCGGCGACTCGGCTCGAGCTCCGGCGAGGAGGCAACGAGGACAGGCGGATCCGGCGCGGGGGCACCCATTCCCGGCCAAATCTGGCCGGAGTTGGCGAGCACGGCCACCGGGGCGCGGGCGCCGATGGAGCTTGGGGCGGCGGCGTCCTGCGGGGAGAGAGAGTGAGGCAGGGGAAGGAGAGAGGTGGCACGACGGTGGGGCTCACCCGCAGCGGCGGGGACGAGGCGGAGGCGGCGGGGGCTCACCGGACGGCGGGGGCGCGAGGGCGGCGCTCCCCCGATCCAGGACAAGATCGAGCGGGAGGAGCGCGGCTTGCAGGAGCCCGGGCGGCTGCGGGCCGCAGCGGCGGGGCTCGGGCTCGGGCGGGCCTCGGCTGGGCTCCGCGGTCCGCGCGTGGAAGGGGGCGTGGGGCGGACGCGTGGCGCCGTCCCGTTGGCTGGGCGCGCGTGTCTGGGCGAGGTGGTCGCGCCTGATTGGCCGAGGGCGACGGTGCGGCGGCGGCTGGCGGTTGGCGGCGTGACAAGTGGCGGAGGAGGTGTGGCTGTGCGCGGATTTCGAGGGGGAGGAAGAAGAAGGCCAAAAATGGTAGGGGAGACGTCTGTATATAGAAAATTGCTAGGGGGTGGGGGGGGGGTTTGGCTTCGTTTTGGAGCCTCCGGTCGTGATCCAACGATGGAGGACATGAAGATGGTTTGGAAGGGTTATTGGGCCGTTTTGGAGGGGTGTTGGGCTGCAACACACACGAGGCCTTTACGGTTCCCCAGTTAACCGTTGGAGCATCAAACGGACCCCAAATGACACGAAATTTGACAGGCGGTCTACCGGCGGTGTACCAAGGCCGCTTGGCAAATCTCGGTCCATTCCAAGAATGTTCAACACCCGCTCACGAAAAGAGACAAAAGGGGGACGCCGGTGCACGTAGGAGTGTCGGATTGCAAAACGGACAACGGGGAAAATGCTCGGATGCATGAGACGAACACGTATGCAAATGAGATGCACATGATGACATGATATGAAATGCATGACATGAACAAAATGCAAAACGAAGACAAAACCCAACCACGAAGGAAATCTCATAACTTAAAGCCGAAAATGGCAGAGTCAGAGTTACACATATGGCAAATTACATCCGGGGTGTTACAGGCTTGGCCACCCTGACTCAGAATCAGGAGAGCCTGGAGAGGATTGTTGAGACAAAATTTTATGATCTTGACCTGAAGGTAACTAAGATTCAGACTGCAGTTGAGTAGCTTCAGGACGAAGCAGAAGAGAGGAGAGGCAAGGCAACTACTAATGCTTTTCAGTGAGTGCCACGAGGTCCGAGGTCTGCTACAGTGCCAGTTTCAGATGCTAGAGCTACAACATCAGCACTAGTAGCTACAGCTCCAGTGCCACCTTCAGCACCCACTCCACCAGCTCCAACTACATCGACAGATGCCTTCGTCCTTGGAGTTCTCTCTACACCACCTCCGGAAGACCAAGCCTGAGAGACGCATAGCACTATGCATTTTCAAACTTTTTGGTAACTTGTTGCCAAAGGGGGAGAAATATGTATAGATCATAGGCTTCGAGAGAGAGTGTCTCGCTTTTTATCTCTCTTGCTTTTGGTTGAACTTTATGTCCTTGTGAGATACTTGTTTGATCATGTGGTTGATCATTTGCTACCTTAATGCTTGTTTGGATGATACTATCTTTTATATCTCTTATATATGATCATTCACTTGCTTGGTGATGAGTGCATGCTTTTAATTTCTATCATTTTGAGCGCTCCACCAAGATGTATGTGACATGGAAGAGTAACCCATGATCCTAATCGATTGTGCATTTGCATTCAAAAGAAAATCTCAAATAATGCACAAATTTAGGGGGAGCTCTTGCTTATCACATACTTCTCAAAGCAACGATGTTTTTCAATCTTATGATCATTTGTCGAAGCTTTGATCTATATGTTGTCATCAATTACCAAAAAGGGGGAGATTGAAAGTGCAACTATCCTTGGGTGGTTTTGGTAATTCCTAACAACATATAGCTCATTGAGCTAATGCTATTTTAAGATAAATATTTCAGGAAAGCTCAATGATTGGCATGGCATGGATTAGAAAGTGGACCCCTCAAAATGCTAAGGACAAAAGATTGGCTCAAGCTCAAAGCACAAGACTCTACATTTTTCTTTTAGTGATCCAAGATCACATTGAGTCCATAGGAAAAGCCAATACTATTAAAAGGGGGTGAGGTGTTGCTTAATGAGTTACTTGCTCAAAATGCTTGGTGATATGCTCCAAAAACCCTCAACTACTTTCTCATATCCACATATGTCCCAAACCAAAAGTCAAACTCGGCCCCACTGAAATCTTCAATCCGGTGCCACCGAGTTCACTTGAGATAGCCACTGCCACAAACCCTAGTCACTTCGGTCTCACCGATAGGGATCTCGGTCTCACCGAGATGGGATGCAAACTCTCTGTTCCACTTTGTAACGTTTCGGTCAAACCGAGATGAGCGATCGGTCCCACCAAGATTGCAATGCAAACTCTCTGTTTCCCCTTCATAACGTTTCGGTCTAACCGAGATGAGCGAATTGGTCCCAACGAGTTTGCCTGACCAACTCTCTGTTTGCCTATTACCAAAATCGGTCCCACCGAGTTTGTGTAATCGGTCTCACCGAGATTATGTTATGCCCTAACCCTAATTGAATCGGTCCCACCGAGTTGACATGTCAGTCCCACCGAAAATCCTAATGTTCACTATTTGAACTAAATCGGTCTGACCGAGTTTTATAATTAGAGCCCACCGAGTTTGGTGATTTGTATGTAATGGTTAGATTTTGTGTGGAGGCTATATATACCCCTCCACCAACTCTTCATTTGTAGAGAGAGCCATCAGAATATGCCTACACTTCCAACATGCATTTTCTGAGAGAGAACCAACTACACTTGTGTTGAGGTCAAGATATTCCATTCCAACCACATAAATCTTGATCTCTAGCCTTCCCCAAGTTGCTTTCCACTCAAATCATCTTTCTACCAAATCCAATCCTATGAGAGAGAGTTGAGTGTTGGGGAGACTATCATTTGAAGCACAAGAGCAAGGAGTTCATCATCAACATCTATTACCTTTTGGAGAGTGGTGTCTCCTAGATTGGTTAGGTGTCACTTGGGAGCCTCCATCAAGATTGTGGAGTTGAACCAAGGAGTTTGTACAGGCAAGGAGATCGCCTACTTCGTGAGGATCTACCCTAGTGAGGTAAGTCATTCGTGGGCGATGGCCATGGTGGGATAGACAAGGTTGCTTCTTCGTGGACCCTTCGTGGATGGAGCCCTCTGTGGACTTGCGCAACCGTTACCCTTCGTGGGTTGAAGTCTCCATCAACGTGGATATACGATAGCACCACCTATCGGAACCACACCAAAAATCTCCGTGTCTACATTGCGTTTGCTCCCTCCAAACTCCTCCCTTTACCTTCATATGCAATTGTTTTACATTCCACTTCTATACTCTTAGAATTGCATGTGTAGGTTGATTACTTGAATTGTGCTAAGTTGCTAAAATCTTCCAAGACTTAAAATTGAGAAAAGGCTAGATTATTATTTGGTCAAGTAGTCTAATCACCCCCCTCTAGACATACTTTCGATGCTACAATCATTCAGATGTCATGGACGCAGCGCCTTGTGCTCGCCAGCGTCCTCCTTTGAGACTTTCTGCCATGGCAAGCACGCCCAAAACACCGCTGTCGGGGCATGCGAGGGAGAAGATGCCGAGTTCTTACCACATCAAACCAATCAGAGCCTTTTTCATTTAGTTGTAAATACCTACATTGATCAGCAAACCAATCATTTGCACACTAAAGTTATGTCAAACCTCATTACCTTGAGCACATTTGCTTTCAGAACAGAAAACCTGGCGAATTTTATCTCCAGTTTGGTGCCTCGGTAGTCATTCAAAGTAATTTTTGTGATATGGAGATCAAGGCATTCAATGATATTGCTTGTGACATCCCCAGATTACTAAACACTACTTATGCTAATTAACTTGCCATGTCATCACAATTTATTTGCTAAACTTCATTTTGATGCAAACTCGGTTCAAATTCAAAATTTAAAACTACGTCAATAATAATATTTCTTCAAAATAGAGAAACATAAATGTTGAGATTATTCCATAATATCCCCAAGTAGTTGTCCAAGTAGATCAAACTCCATTTGGAACCCCTAGTTGACCATAGCAACCTTTTAGTGGAGTAGCCACATTAAAAATTGGGCTTTTAAATGCAAATAAAATTCTAAACATCTCAAACTGCCCTGAAACTTTGTGTGTTGTTTGGACATATTGCCTTGGACTTTTGTGCAAAGTTTTGTATATAAAAAAAATTCATTTAGTAGTTATCCAAAATATAAAAGAGAAGGGAAAAACAAAGCAGAAAGATAAAAAGGAAAATGTGAAAACAATGCTAGACACTTGAGGCCTACTGCTACAGAGGTGGCCCAGCCCACCTCCTCATATCCTACTACCTCTCGCTACAGTGGGAGCGGGGGAATCGTGGAGGCCATCCATGGCGCCGTGGGCACGTGTCGGGCATCAGAAGCCTCCCCTCACCTACTAAGACGACGCTCGCGGCTCCCCTCGAACCCTAGCGCCCCTTTTCCCTCTCTCCCACAACGTCGTCCCCTCTTCTCCTATGTCACCCGACACCGCCATCACCATGTGATCGTCGTCACCGCGGCCGACGGGCTCGCCGCCACAGGGGAGCCTATCCAGGAGACTCCCCGTGATCTTCCATGCCAATACCGCCCTCCGGCGCGAGCCATGGAGCTCTCCTCCGTCGGATCGGCTTCGCCCGTGTCGTCGGCCATCGCCATTGCCGCTGCGTCATCCCGCGCTTTGGCATGCCCCAGAACCGTCCGAGCTCGTCATCAGCCTTCCCTCGATGAGAAGCGTTGATTCCCCTCCTCATACATTTTCCCTTGCCATAGGGCGCCGCATCCGACGCAACTGAGCTCACCGGACCCTGCTTCACTCTCCCCCTCGCCCCCTCGCCGCACCCTGCTTCACTCTCCCCTACACGTCCTGCTCATCCCGTGCCGACCGTGCCCCACTGAGCCCTCCCCCGCTAGCCATCTTATGGCACATTGTTTAACTTATGTCTGTACTCAGATATTGTTGCTTCCGCTGACTCATTTATGTTCAAGCTTTTGTATTTGAGCCCCCGAGGCCCCTGATTTATAATATAAAGCTTGTATTATTTTAATTTGTGTCTAGAGTTGTGTTGTGATATCTTCCCGCGAGTCCTTGATCTTGATCGTACAACATTTGCGTGTATGATTAGTGTACAGTCAAATCGAGGGCGTCACAAGTTGGTATCAGAGCCGACTTCCTGTAGGAATCCCCCATTCCAACTCTTTGGCCATAGTTGAGTCTAGTCATTGCAAAAAATTTATTAACATGGCTGTGTGGCTTACGGGCCCACGTCGCCATTGGGTGGTATTAGGATTTTTTACTCCTCGTCTATACTCTGGGACTCTGATCTCTCTTATATTCGGGCTAAATGAATTTTGCTAACTCTAGCATTAGGATGTCGTGATCACTTCCACCCTGAGAGTCCCTTATTATCGATGATCGCCTGCTGCACTAGAAGGTTCCAAAGATACTCTATGATGTTCTCTTGAGACTTTGTGCCATCACCTTTGTAATTCCCTTCCATTGATACACCCCTATGGACAACCACGTACACTTGCCATTCATACAAATATTTCCCGTTGATATTGTCATTACAAGATACCCCAAAATTCTTTCCGTTTTTCCAAGAATACTCTGTGCCTACTGCCCTGCAGTTCTTCGTCACATGAATACCCCTAAGGATAATTGATCGCACTTATCAAGTATCCGATCATCTCCAGTTGTTCATATGTTTCATATGATACTTTGAAATACTATCTGATCTTCCAAAATTCGTCAACAACCTCTTGCTCTTAAAAATCTTGCTTGCTTGCATTATGATTAATCCCATAAGTCTGGTACTCTTATGGGCATCCTTTGTCATTATCATTTTGAGTCCATTGATTCAATATGTTGTGAATGCTCGCAATCCTCAATCAGATCCTAGATTTCACCCTTCTGGCTCGGACGTGATTTTAAACATAAACTGGATCTCGACCAATCAAATTGTTGTCGGTTGTACACCTAAGCCTACTCAACTTATCCATCCTTAATCAGAGTGTTGCTTTTGATCCCTTGACTTGGAATTCATAATTCTTGTGCAATTGAGCTTTGAATTAGTCAGTTGTTTCTATCATCTAATCCCCTTGAATTCTTTCTTCTTCTGGTTGAGTACCGATGCTCACATCAGATCCCTTGTGGACCACCAGATCCTTTGTTGGATTTCAGCCGACATCGTCCTTCATATTCAATAACCTTGTGAGCCTTTCCACGGGTATATAATGCCTTTGGTAAAATTGTATCCTTGCTTTGTCAACAATGCTCTACTTTCGAGCTTGTGTTATTTACTCCTGAAGATTGTGGTATATGTTCCTAAGATGCCCCGATGGGTTGAACCAATGCCTTCCCTAATCTGTTTGAACCCGTAAGATTTTATGCGTCATACTTATCCGGTATTGCACCAGGTAAAACTTTCAACAACTAATGTCATTTTTGAAACACGAGAAGTGAATGGAAGGTTATGCATTGAAGAAGTGGGAGTCAACCTTGAACTTAGTGTTCATGCCCATGGACCCGATGTGGAACTTATCATGGAAGCTTCTTGCAAAACATTTAATCAGTTGGATAATTCTTTTGGTGTCATTAACTTGGATCCCTTGTAGCTTGGGTTTCGGCCATATTGATATTCTTTGATTCCTTTTCTCGTACAAGTTAAAGTACTTGTCTTCTGCGGATCAATACACTTGCCAACCCTCTATTTTTCTCTAACTTCGAGTATTACCCTCTGGTATCTCGATAATATCATCGAACCATGTTGCTTGTTATGAGCCTTCATCAAGTATTATTCCTCACTGATTCCAATTTTCCTAGGTTCCGAGTTGAGTCACTCGGGGACACCGATAACTAAATTGAGTCCGCATCGCGATTAAACAACTCTTAGTAATCTTCTTTACTTACGAGTTTGTACCCAATCACATCATTCCTAGCCTGATTGGCTATATCATTATCGTGCTGATTTTATCTGTGCTACCTGGTCCATATTCCCGGAGCACAACTTTCAACGATGAGCTAAGCTTATGTTGATTTCCTCATCTTATCGTTCCATCTCGAACAGCAAGCTTGATTCCGAGTTGGTGTCGTATCCGTGGATCCGATAATCTTTCGCTGCATCGGTTCTTTGTTAATACAGTCATTGTTCGATTGCCTCTGTGGAGCCTCTCGAAAAAATTTGGCGTGATCGTCAGCAACATATTGACTTCTTCCAGGATATTAATCGAATTCATGATGATAAGTGACATCCTTGTCCCTTGGTAATTTGAGTTACCATCGATGACATCCTTACTGTAACGCCCCAGATATACTTTCCATATTTGTATCCAACTCTTGCCGTTTCCGGCATTAACTTATAATTATTTCTCGGGTTCGGGTCTTTGTCTCCGTGCGTTGTTTTCTTTTCCGTGCATCTCTTATCATGTCATCACATGCATTGCATTTGCATACATGTTCATCTCATGCATTCGAGCATTTTCCCCGTTGTCCGTTTTGCATTCCGGCGCTTCGTTCTCCTCCGGTGGCCATTTCGAGCTTTCTTTCGTGTGTGGGGATTAAACATTTCCGGATTGGACCGAGACTTGCCATGCGGCCTTGGTTTACTACCGGTAGACCGCCTGTCAAGTTTCGTGTCATTTGGACTTCGTTTGATACCCCAACGGTTAACCGAGGGACCGAAAAGGCCTCGTGTGTGTTGCAGCCTAACACCCCCCAAATTTGGCCCAAAACCCACCAAACTCTGCTCCATGTCCTAGAGCATTCGATCACGATCGCGTGGGCGAAAACCGCACCTCATTTGGACTCTCCTAGCTCCCTCTATGCCTATATATACACCCCCCATTTCGGATCTCGTCTTCCTCCCCGTCCTCCTCGTTTTAAAAAAAAACAGATCAAACCCCCCCGCCGACGGACGTTTCCGGGCGAGCCGGACAACGTCCGCCGCCGCCCTTCTTCTCCTCCTCCGGCCGCTGCCCCGCCGCCGCTCGTCGCCTCGCCGGGCGCCGCAAGCCGGCCGCCGCCGCCCGCCACCGGCCGGCGCCGCCCCGGACGCCGCCGCCCGCGGTCGCCGCCTCCTCCTCCGGCGCCGCCCGGCCTCCTCTCCCTCACCCCGGCCTCCTCTTCCCCCACTCCGGCCGGCACCGATGAGCTCCGGCGCTGGTCATCCTCGGGAAACGCGCCGGTGAACAGTACCCCGGATCCAGATCTGGATCTCGGGTTGACTTTTTACCTCTAACCCTAGTTTTTTATGCGATGTTTGACTGCTCGTATCTCCGCAACGGTAGCTCCGTTTTGGGCGTATAATATATCAAAATCTTCATCTTGACATGTACATCATTTCATTCCATTGCATCATTTGCATTAGAGCTCATCTTGATGCCCTAAATGCTGTTAGAAGGAGGCTTCGTGAGTTAAATTGCAGATCCGTTAGTTCATCATGCACTTTTGTCATTTTTGCCATGTTTAATCCGTGCATGATATGCCTGTGCCCCTTTGGGATGAATTGTTTAGCATTTTGTCTTCTTTCCAGAGGTGCCACCCATGCATTTTTAGGATGTGTGTGTTGTCTTGTGCAAGCTTGCGAAGAGAGGTACCTGAGATTGCTGATTTCAGGGACTTAGTGATTTTCACTAAGTCTGGGATATTTTAGTTCATGATGCCATATGTCCAGCTTGTTTCCTAGTGATCCGTGCCTCTTTTGAGGATGATCAGTAAGGGAGTTTTGATATTTATGTTATTCTCTACCCATACATGTCTTTGTTTGCATATGTGGAGTGCTCTAGGTTGACTCAATCAAGCTCAACTTTTGCTTCGTTGTTAATCTGGGCAGATCGTCAACTTGTTTGCGATTTTGCCGATGCTACCGTTAGTGTTCCATGCATGCTATGCCTTTGTTCTTGACATGTGTAGCTAGCATATTGTACCTTCTTGCTGGTTATATGCTTGCCTTGCTATTACTTGCACCGTAGTGAGTGCATCGAGCTCGTTTACATGCCTTCGTGAGTTATAATTTCAGCATGTCTCAGTTTTCACAAAGTCTGAAAACTGATTGTGTTCGAGCTATGTTCGTGAGTTCGGTAGAGTATTTTGTGAACCCTTTTGACCCCAGGTCACTTTGGGTCTTTTGTTAAGCTAGTTGAGTAGCTCGATGCCATGTTCTTACTTGTCATGTTCAGGTTTTCTATCATGTTGTTTTGCTGCTCCGAAGAGGGCTGCGTGATCTGAAATTTCAGGCTAGTGTTAATTACACTAAGTCTGGAAACTGTTTTGCATATTCATTTTTGCCATGCTTGTTTGAACCCCTTAATGGATGAATTTGCCTATGGCTCAGTGCTAGTGTTTTTCTAAGCATCTTGTGTACTTCACTGCCATGTATTTTGTTTTCATGTTTGGTGGCTGTAGCATGTTCATTTCGTTGCATTTAGATGCCTACTTGCAGTAAATCGCAGACCGGTGTCATATCTTAAAACGCTTGCCATTTCCAAACCGTAGCTCCGATTCCAATGATCTTTATATCGTTTTCAAGCGATTTCGTCCCCTCTATCCAGTGGCACCCTTGGAATTCCAAGTTGAGGCCAGGTTCATGCATTTCCTGTCATATCTTGCATTTTGCATCCCGCATCGCATCCCGCATAGCATATCATCATTTCATCATATTGCTTGGTCTTGCACGTGGTTGATTGTATCCTTGTTGCTTGTTTGTCTTGTTTGGGTAGAGCCGGGAGACGAGTTCGCTACCGAGGAGCCCGTTGAGTTTGCTTGTGAGGATCCAGTCAGCTTTGACAACTGTGCAGGCAAGATGATCATACCCTCGAAATCACTACTATCTTTGCTATGCTAGTTTGCTCGCTCTTTTGCTTTGCCACTGCTACGATGCCTACCACTTGCTTGTCAGCCTCCCAATTGCATGATTGAACCTCTAACCTACCATTGTCCTAGCAAACCGTTGATTGGCTATGTTACCGCTTTGCTCAGCCCCTCTTATAGCGTTGCTAGTTGCAGGTGAAGATTGGAGCCGTTCCTATTGGAACATCTTTTATTTGCTTGTTGGGATATCACTATATTGCTATGTTATCTTAATGCATCTATATACTTGGTAAAGGGTGGAAGGCTCGGCCTCTCGCCTAGTGTTTTGTTCCACTCTTGCCGCCCTAGTTTCCGTCATATCGGTGTTATGTTCCCGGATTTTGCGTTCCTTACGCGGTTGGGTTATAATGGGAACCCCTTGATATTTCGCCTTGATTAAAGATTTTCCAGCAATGCCCAACCTTGGTTTTACCATTTGCCGCCTACCCCTTTCCTTTCCCTTGGGTTCTGCAGACTCAAGGGTCATCTTATTTTAACCCCCCCGGGCCAGTGCTCCTCTGAGTGTTGGTCCACCTGTCAGCTACCGGTGGCCACCAGGGGCAACTCTGGGCTGGCCTACCCATACCTAAGACAATCTGAGTGTGCCCTGAGAAAGAGATATGTGCAGCTCCTATCGGGATTTGTCGGCACATTCGGGCGGTGTTGCTGGTCTTCTTTTAACCTGTCGAAGTGTCTTGAGCTACCGAGATACCGAGTCTGATCGGAACGTCTTGGGAGGAGGTCTATTCCTTCGTTGACCGTGAGAGCTTGTTATGGGCTAAGTTGGAACTCCCCTGCAGGGATTGAACTTTCGAAAGCCGTGCCCGCGGTTATGGGCAGATGGGAATTTGTTAATGTCCGGTTGTAGATAACTTAAACCTTAATTATTTAAAACGAATCAACTGCGTGTGTTGCCGTGATGGCCTCTTCTCGGCGGAGTCCGGGAAGTGGACACGGTGTTGGAGTAATGCTTGCGCAGGTTGTTCCTCTAGATTCTCGCTTGCGCCTTGCCTCCTCTTCTCGCTCTCCCTTGCGAATAAGTTAGCCACCATATATGCTAGTCGCTTGCTGCAGCTCCACATACTTGCCTTATCCTTCCTATGAGCTTAAATAGTTTTGATCGCGAGGGTGCGAGATTGCTGAGTCCCTGTGGCTCACAGATACTATAATTCCAGATGCAGGTCCAGGTGATTCCGCTCCAGGTGACGAGTACGAGCTCAAGTGGGAGTTCGACGAGGACTCTCAGCGTTATTATGTTTCCTTTCCCGACGATCAGTAGTGGTGCCTAGTTGGGGTTATCGATTCAGGGCCTTGTCGCATGTTGGGGGTCTTTTCTATTTTGGAACCGTAGTCGGGCCATGAGTGATTTGTATGATGGATGTTATTTATGTACTTTGATGTGACGTGGCGAGTGTAAGCCAACTATGTACCTCCCCTTTATATTATTTATGTACATGGGATGTGTGATGATTTCCTGACTTGCGACATTGCTTTCAATGCGGTTATGCCTCTAAGTCGTGCCTCGACACGTGGGAGATATAGCCGCATCGAGGGCGTTACAAGTTGGTAATCAGAGCCTTCCCCGACCTTTGGAGCCCCCATTGCTTGATCGTTTTTAGCAGCCGAGTTGTGTCTAGAAAAATGTTTTGAGTCACTTAGGAATTATATATCGGAGAGTTAGGAATTCTTTTTACTTCCCAGTCTCCTCATCACTCTGGTAAGGCATCCTGACGTAGAGTTTTGACTCTTCTCTTCTCAAATTTCACTAAAAAAAATTTTAGGATCACGCGAGTATCTTGGTTTTGTTCCGATGGTTTTGTGACGAGAACATTGTTCTTGGTGCCTCCTGTCTTTAGGCGTTGTGGCAGTGTCCCGGGGAGTTGAGCTCCGAGGTGTTGTCATCACAATTTTATCGTTGCAATTCTGGTATACTTGAGATTTGTGCGCGACATCGAAAATCTCTTTTATGCAGTTCGTTGGTGAGATAACCTCGACGCCACCCAGTACTGGGGCGGGAGTTCGGGAGTATCGCCATAACTTGTATAACGGATGCTTTTTGAAGGTTGAGATATATGGTTTCCGAAGGTTTCTTGGTTATGTGTTGAAGGATGGATACAGCTGGATGTAGGATTTGCTAGCTTGGGTGAGATATTATGCTTCCCCTGTATCCCCAACACCTGATTGCATAACCGGGAAAATTTCGAGAATTTCATAGGTGGGAATTCAAGTAGCCTTAGGATATCTTTCCGACAGATGTATGATATGAAATTGGGGTTCGACGTCTAGTGGTTCGCCTATTCACGGTCGATTTTACAGTGGTCTCGTTGTGTCTTAAAGAGTCCTTGGCTATGCTGACTCGGGGACGCTTCGTATGGCATGTGCACTGCCTTGTACATGATGGTGCTGTACGATCGAGCCCGTGTAGGTCCCACCACGAAAACTTCGGACGGAAATTTCTATCATGTATTCGTTCCGGCTTATTCCGCAAGCCAACCCTTGGTTTTATTTTCAGTTGTGGCATTCGAGTTGCTCCGACGTCATATGTTGATACCATCCCTCGTTGTTGTACCCCTTCTACCTGATTCTTCGTGGCTTCGCAATTTAGGAATATGTGACCACTTCAAGAGAAATGCATTCGTTCATTTTGTTCGGATGTGAAGACTTTATGTTGCAATTTTCATTCCGTTGGATTCAGCTTCAATATTTGTCTATTTGTGTGCTAATGGTGGTCAACATCTTCAGGATGGCTCCTCCAACGCGCACGACTCCGAATCCTGATCCGCCTCCACCTCCGCCTCCTCCAGAAGCATGGCAAGCTGTGATGGCCGCTACTAATGCAAACACTCAGCTGATCATGCAAATCCTCCAAGAGCGCAATCAAGGCAGTCAAGGGAATCAAGGCAGCAATCAGAGTCATTTTGCTACACTCAACCAGTTCCTTGCTAACGGGCCAAAGACTTTCAGTAATTGTGTTGAGGCAACCGATGCTGACGATTGGCTTGTGGATCTGTGTAAGCATTTCGAGTGCAGCAACATCAGGTCTGAGGACTTTGTGAAATTCGCTTCCTTCCAACTCAAAGATCAGGCTGCAGAGTGGTTCCAGCAGTACAAGGATTCCAGAGGTGGACGTTTGATCACTTGGGATGATTTCCGTCAAGATTTCCGCGCTCATCACATTCCGCAGAGCGTGGTTGAAAGCAAGCGTGAAGAATTCCGCAATCTGAAGCAAGGCTCTTTGTCTGTCTATGACTACAACAAATTGTTCCAGAAACTTGCCCGCTTTGCCAAGCAGGACGTGCCTGACGAGAAGAGCATGATCTATCAGTTCAGGGGTGGTCTTCGTGAGGAAATTCAGCTCGCTCTTGTCCTCTTTGAGCCGTTGAGATACGATGAGTTCTACAACATGGCACTGAAGCAAGGGGCTGCTCAGTTGAGGTGTGATGCTTCCAGGAAGCGAGTCAGAGATGTTACTCCGTCTTCCTCTACTCAAGTGGCCAAGCAGCAGAAGTTTTGGCTTCCTCCTCCTCCGTTCCGTCAGCCGTATCAGCAGAAGAGCAAAGGTGGCAGTGGTTCTTCCCACCCACCCAACCCAGGCTTTCAGAACAAGACTTCGTCTCAAGCTCCAAGATCGAGTGCTCCGTATCACCGTCCGCTTTCAGAGGTCACGTGCAACAAGTGCCAACAGAAGGGTCACTATGCCAACAAGTGTTTCAACCAGAGGCGTCTTCCTCCTCCTCCTCCTCCTGTCAGATCGGCAAGTACAGCTGTGGTCAAGCATAATTCCAAGCACGCCAAGGTCAATTTGATGAATGCAGCTCAGGCAGAGGACTCGTCAGATGTGATCATGGGTAACCTTCCTGTTAATGATATTTCTGCAAAAGTTCTTTTTGACACTGGTGCATCGCATTGTTTCATCTCGAGACCGTTTTCATCTAAGCATGGGTTGCCTTTGCAAATTTTGCCTAGTCCTTTAGCAGTTGTCTCTCCTGGTAAGCGCATGCAGGCTAACTCCATTGCTCCGGATGTTACTATTACTTTGGGTGACTACAAGTTTCTGTCTTCTCCAACGGTTCTCGGTGACTCGGATATTGATCTTATTCTCGGGATGGATTGGCTTTCTAAGCACAAGGCACATCTTGATTGTGCAGCCAGGCAGATTCAACTGACTCATTCGTCTGAGAATGTCATTGTCTTTGCCGCTCGGGATAATACAATCCGGTTGTTTTCTCTTAATGAGAAGGGTGAATTGGATGCTATTTCGCAGATTCCGGTTGTTTGTGAATATCAAGACGTTTTTCCAGAAGAACTCCCAGGGATGCCTCCAAACCGGCCGGTTGAATTTGTTATTGAACTTGAGCCCGGTACGGAACCTGTGTGCAAACGTCCCTACAAGCTCGGCCCCGAAGAGTTGAAGGAGTTGAAGAAACAACTCGATGAACAAGAAAGATTGGGTCTCATCCGGCCTAGTACTTCTCCGTGGGGTTGTGGTGTTCTTTTTGTGAAGAAGAAGGATGGATCGAGTCGACTTTGTGTTGATTACCGTCCAGTGAACAAGAAGACCATCAAGAACAAATACCCACTTCCCAACATCAATGAGCTGTTCGAACAACTCAAGGGTGCTCAAGTATTCTCCAAGCTTGATCTCCGTATGGGTTATCACCAGATTCGCATTCGTGAAGAAGATATTCCCAAGACAGCATTCAGAACAAGCTTTGGTTCATATGAATACACTGTCATGTCTTTTGGCCTCGCCAACGCTCCTCCGACGTTCTCTCGCATGATGAACTTCACCTTCAACGCCTACACCAATGACTTCATTTTGGTCTATCTCGATGACATTCTGGTTTTCTCGAAGAACAAGGAAGACCATGCCAAGCACTTGCGTTTGGTTCTTGATAAGCTCAGGGAACATCAGTTCTATGCCAAGTTCTCCAAGTGTGAATTTTGGCTCGATGAGGTTCTTTATCTTGGTCATATCATCTCTGCCAAGGGCATTTCCGTGAATCCCGAGAAGGTGTCCGCAATTGTGAATTGGGAACCTCCTCAGAACGTGAAGCAACTCCGCAGTTTTCTCGGTCTCGCAAGCTATTGCCGAAGATTCGTTGAAAACTTTTCCAAGATCGCGAAGCCTCTCTCAAATCTTCTTCAGAAGCACGTCAAGTATGTTTGGTCTCCGGAGTGTGATATTGCTTTCAACACTTTGAAAGAGAAGTTGATCACTGCTCCAGTTCTGACTCCACCTGATGAATCCAAGCCGTACGAGGTCTTTTGTGATGCCTCTCTCCAAGGTCTTGGCGCAGTATTGATGCAAGAGAAGAAAGTTGTTGCTTATACATCTCGCCAGTTGAAGCCTAATGAGAAGAACTACCCCACTCATGATCTCGAGTTGGTGGCAGTTGTGCATGCTCTTTTGACTTGGAGACATCTTCTATTGGGAAGGAAAGTGGACATTTTCACCGATCACAAGAGTCTCAAGTACATCTTCACCCAGCCTAATCTCAACCTAAGGCAGACTCGATGGGTCGAAATGATTCAAGAGTACAATCCGAGTATTGAGTATACTCCAGGCAAGGCTAATGTGATTGCTGACGCTTTGAGCAGAAAAGCATATTGCAACAGTCTGATTCTCAAGCCTTATCAACCCGAGCTTTGTGAAGCTTTCCGCAAGCTGAATCTTCAAGTTGTTCCTCAAGGTTTCCTCGCCAACCTTCAAGTTTCTCCTACCTTAGAAGACCAGATTCGCCAAGCCCAGCTTCTTGATGCTATGGTGAAAAAGGTGAAGATTGGGATTGCAAAGAGTCAGTCCAAGTACAAGTGCTACCGCCTTGATGACAAGGACACTCTCTTCTTCGAGGATCGTATTGTTGTGCCCAAAGGTGAACTTCGTAAAGTGATCATGAACGAGGCTCACAACTCTCTCCTCTCCATCCACCCTGGTAGTACGAAGATGTATCAGGATCTCAAGCAAGCTTAATGGTGGACTCGAATGAAGCGCGAGATCGCTCAATTCGTGAATGAATGTGATGTCTGCAGAATAGTGAAGGCAGAACACCAAAGGCCAGCAGGTCTCCTCCAACCGCTTGCCATTCTAGAATGGAAGTTTGACCACATTCAAATGGACTTCGTGACTGGGTTTCCAAAGTCCAAGCGTGGCAATGATGCTATATTTGTTGTCATCGACAAGCTCACCAAAGTGGCTCATTTTCTGCCTATCAAAGAGTCGATCACTGCAGCTCAATTGGCGGAACTCTATACCTCTCGCATTGTCTCTCTGCACGGTATTCCTCAAGTGATCTCTTCAGACCGTGGCAGCATCTTTACCTCCAAGTTTTGGGATTCTTTTCAGAAGGCCATGGGCACCAACATCCGCTTCAGCACAGCTTTCCATCCTCAAACTAGCGGTCAAGTCGAGCGTGTCAACCAGATTCTTGAAGATATGCTCAGGGCTTGTGTGATCTCCTTCGGCATGAAGTGGGAGGATTGTCTTCCTTATGCTGAATTCTCCTACAACAACAGTTTTCAAGCAAGTTCGGGCAAGGCCCCATTTGAAATTCTGTATGGCAGGAAGTGCCGTACCCCTCTCAACTGGTCTGAAACCGGTGAACGCCAGCTTTTGGGTAATGACTTAATCACAGAGGCAGAGGAAATGTGCAAAGTCATTCGTGATAACCTCAAAGCAGCCCAATCCGCCAGAAGAGCTACTATGATAGTAAGCACCGTGATTTGGCTTTCGAGATCGGAGATCATGTTTACCTCCGTCTCTCCTATGAAAGGTACTCGTCGCTTCGGTATCAAAGGGAAGCTTGCCCCTAGATACGTGGGACCTTTCAAGATCGTCAGCAAGAGAGGCGATCTCGCCTATCAACTCGAGCTTCCTTCAAACTTTGCAAATGTTCATGACGTGTTCCATGTCTCTCAGCTTCGAAAGTGCTTCAAGACTCCTGACCGCACCGTCAACTCAATTCGAGGACATTGAGCTCCAAGAAGATCTCTCTTATCGTGAGCACCAGTTGCTATTCTTGAAGAGACTGAACGCAAGACTCACAACAAGTCAATCAAATTCCTCAAAGTCAAGTGGCCACACCATTCCGACTGTGAAGCTACCTGGGAAGCGAGGATCACCTCCGTTCTGAGTACCCGACGTTCTTTCAGTCCTAGATCTCGGGACGAGATCCTTTCGTAGTGGTGGAGTGTTGTAACACCCCGGATGTAACTTTCCCAATTTGTACTCCAACTCTTGCCGTTTCCGGCGTTAAGTTATTTTATTTTCTCGGGTTCGGGTCTTTGTCTCCGTGTGTTGTTCGTTGTCATGCATCTCATATCATGTCATCATGTGCATTGCATTTGCATACGTGTTCATCTCATGCATTCGAGCATTTTCCCCGTTGTCCGTTTTGCATTCCGGCGCTTCGTTCTCCTCCGGTGGTCATTTCTACCTTTCTTTCGTGTGTGGGGATTAAACATTTCCGGATTGGACCGAGACTTGCCAAGCGGCCTTGGTTTACTACCGGTAGACCGCCTGTCAAGTTTCGTATCATTTGGACTTCGTTTGATACTCCAACGGTTAACCGAGGGACCGAAAAGGCCTCGTGTGTGTTGCAGCCCAACACCCCTCCAATTTTGTCCCAAAACCCACCTAACTCTGCTCCATCATCTAGAGCGTTCGATCACGATCGCGTGGCCGAAAACCGCACCTCATTTG
Source organism: Triticum urartu (assembly GCF_003073215.2). Lineage (NCBI taxonomy): Eukaryota > Viridiplantae > Streptophyta > Magnoliopsida > Poales > Poaceae > Triticum > Triticum urartu. Next base: position 233,150,064 of record NC_053028.1, read on the forward strand.
GACTCTCCTAGCTCCCTTCTAGCTGCCTATTTAAACACCCCCCCCCAAATTCGGATCTCCTTCTCCCCCGGAAACCCTAAAATCGTCCCGCGCCACATGGACATGTCTGTCCGCCTACCGACGCGTCCTCCGCCGCCACCGCCCCCACCACGCCCCACGTGGCGCCCGCGCGCTCGCCGCCGCGCGGGACCGGAAGCCCGATCCGGGCCCCCGCGGCCCGTCTCCTCGTCCGCCGCCGCCCGCGGGAGGACCCCGCCCGACGCCGCCGTCTCTCCTCTTGCCGGCGCCCGCGCCACCGGACGCCGACGAGCCGCCGCCGCAGCCTCTCCGCCCTCGTACACCGCGGGCCGCACGCCATCCGCCCCGCCCGTCGACCCCGGCCATGCGCCGGCCCAGGCCGCGCCGTCCGGCCCCCCCTCGTCGCCGGCGTCCTCCCCGTCCTCCTCGAGCTCCAACTCCGGCGAAGGTTCCGGCCAACCTCGGTTTTCGTGCCAGATCCTGATCCGGATGAACAGTAAACCCTAGGAGGTTGTTTTTCTTCCAAGTCCAAAAATTCCAGATCCAAGTGCTCCTGTTCATGGCCTCGTAACTTGGCATCCTTAGCTCCGATTCATGCATATAAGCATATCAAAATGTTCGTCTCAGAGAGTACATCATTTCATCTCATTGCATCATTTTCATTTGAGTTCATCTTGATGCCCGAAATGCTGTTGGAAGAGTGCTATTTGAGATAATTGTTAGATCTGCTGCTCCAAATAGCTATTTGTCATTTTTGCCATGATTATTGTGTGCATGATATGCCCCTGAGCTGTACATATGTTTTGTTATATGCTTTGTCATCTTTCCAGAGGTGCCATCCATGTATTTTTGTGATGTGTGTGGTGACTAGCACAAGCTTGCAAAGTGAGGCACTTGGTAATGCTGATTTCACGGACTTACAATTTCCACAAAGTCCTTGAGCTGTTTATCTCAATATGCCATATGTTCATATTGTTTCCTAGTGATGCGTGTCTCTTTTGAGGATGATCAGTAAGGATGTATTGTTAATTTTGTAGTGCTCTATCCATCCATGTCTTTGTTTGCAATTATGGAGCACCCTAGCTTGAGTCAATCGAGCTCTACTTTTGCTATTTCGTGAATCTGGGCAGATTGTCTACTTGTTAGCGATTTTGCCGAGGATGTTGTAGTTGATCCGTGCATGCTATGTTATTGTTCTTGCCATGTCTAGCTTTTATTATGTGTATTATTCATGGGTGTATGCTTATATTGTCATGACATGCTCTGTAGTGAGTGCATCGAGCTCGTAAACATGCGTACTTGATATATGATTTGCATGCTCCAGTTTTTCACTAAGTCTGTGATCTGTTTATGTTTTTGCCATATTCACACGCTTGCAATTGTATTTTCTGATCCCTTTTGGCTCAAGGTCAATAAGGGACTTTTGTTAACCTATTTGAGTAGCTCCATGCCATGCTTTAATTTGCCATGTTCAGTACCTGTAGCATCTAGTTTTCTTGCTCCAAAGTGTGCTACCTGATCTGAAATTCCAGACAAGTGTTAATTTCACTAAGTCTGAAATCTGTTTACCAATTGCACTTTTGCCATGCTTGTTTGAACCTGTTAATGGAAGAATTGGCTGTAGCTCAGTGTTCCTCTTTTGTTAAGAATCATGAATGGATCCCTTCCATGTGTTTTGTTGCCATGTTTGAGTGTTGTAGCATGTTTAACTTGTTGCATTTAGATGGCTACTTGCTGTATATCGCAGACCGGTGCCATATTTGAATTGCTTGCCATTTCCAAACCGTGTCTCCGATTCCAGTGTTCTTTATATCGATTTCAACCGAAATCATCCCACCTTTCCAGTGGCACACTTAGATTTCCAAGTTGAGGCCAGGTTCATTCATTCCTTGTCAAATCTTGCATATGCATCGCATATCGCATCCCGCATAGCATACCTTGTTTGCATCATGTGTTGAGCTTTGCACGTGGTTGATTGTGTCCTTTTTGCTTGTTTGTCTTGTTTGGGTAGAGCCGGGAGACGAGTTCGCTAATGAGGAGCCCGTTGAGTTTGCTTTCGAGGATCCAGTCAACTCTGACAACTTTGCAGGCAAGATGATCACACCCTCGAAATCACTTCTATCTTTGCTTTGCTAGTTGCTCGCTCTTTTGCTATGCCTATGCTGCGATACCTACCACTTGCTTATCATGCCTCCTATATTGTTGAACCAAGCCTCTAACCCACCTTGTCCTAGCAAACCGTTGTTTGGCTATGTTACCGCTTTGCTCAGCCCCTCTTATAGCGTTGTTAGTTGCAGGTGAAGATTGAAGTTTGTTCCTTGTTGGAACATGTTTACTTGTTGGGATATCACAATATATCTTATTTAATTAATGCATCTATATACTTGGTAAAGGGTGGAAGGCTCGGCCTTATGCCTGGTGTTTTGTTCCACTCTTGCCGCCCTAGTTTCCGTCATATCGATGTTATGTTCCCGGATTTTGCGTTCCTTACGCGGTTGGGTAATAATGGGAACCCCTTGACAGTTCGCCTTGAATAAAACTCCTCCAGCAACGCCCAACCTTGGTTTTACCATTTGCACTAACAACCTACCACCTTCCCTTGGGTTCTGCAGACTCAAGGGTCATCTTATTTTAACCCCCCCCCCCGGGGGGCCAGTGCTCCTCTGAGTGTTGGTCTAAACAGAGCCACTTGCAGCGCCACCTCGGGGAAACTCGGGGGCTGGTTTTAGTTGTACGTAGTGCTCATCTGAGTGTGCCCTGAGAATGAGATATGTGCAGCTCCTATCGGGATTTGTCGGCACATTCGGGCGGTGTTGCTGGACTTGTTTTACCATTGTCGAAATGTTTTGTAACCGGGATTCCGAGTCTGATCGGGTCTTCCTGTTAGAAGGAATATCCTTCGTTGACCGTGAGAGCTTGTGATGGGCTAAGTTGGGACACCCCTGCAGGGTTTTGAACTTTCAAAAGCCATGCCCGCGGTTATGGGCAGATGGGAATTTGTTAATGTCCGGTTGTAGAAAACCTGAAGTTGGCCTTAATTAAAATACATCAACTGTGTGTGTTACCGTGATGGTCTCTTCTCGGCGGGGTCTAGTGAACACGGTGTTGGAGTAATGCTTGACGTAAGTAGACTTGGATCACTTCTTGATCATAGTTTATCGACCGTGCTTTTGCCTTCTCTTCTCGCTCTGTTTTGCGTATGTTAGCCACCATATATGCTAGTCGCTTGCTGCAGCTCCACATCATACCTTTTACCCTTCCTATAAGCTTAAATAGTCTTGATCGCGAGGGTGCGAGATTGCTGAGTCCCCGTGACTCACAGATACTTCCAAAACCAGCTTGCAGGTGCCGATGAGTCCGTGCAAAGGACGCAACCAAGCTCAAGGAGGAGCTCGATGAAGATCTTGTCCTTTGTGTTGTTTTGTTCTAGTTGATCAGTAGTGGAGCCCAGTTGGGGTCGATCGGGGACCGTGTCGCATTTGGGGTTCTTCTTTTATTTTGGTTCCGTACTCGGACCTGGATTGTATTTGGATGATGTAATGCTTTATTCATGTACTTGTGTGAAGTGGCGATTGTAAGCCAACTATGTATCTTTTTCCCCTATTGTATTACATGGGTTGTGTGAAGATTACCTCACTTGCGACATTGCTTTCAATGCGGTTATGCCTCTAAGTCGTGCTTCGACACGTGGGAGATATAGCCGCATCGAGGGCGTTTCACAACGCCTCGCACACACGCGCGTACGTGTACGAGAGAAACGCGCATCGCTCGGCCCCTGTCGTGGAATTGTCACGGCAGTTGTCCTAGCGGAAGGACTTAGTTGTGAGGCCAACGCATCTATGTGGTAGCTTGAGAGGGGTTGAGCGGAATCGAGAAACGCAACGCAAGACGAGGATTTAGACAGCTTCGGGCCCCGGGAAACATCATCCGGTAACAACCCTACATGCTGTGTGAGGCTAGATCTCATTATCATCATGAGGGAGTCGCCGTAAACCGGCTCTCCTCTAATTGTGTCTAGCCCTAGAGATTGTTGTTTTTCTTCTCCCTCTTTGGGGAACCCTGCCCCTCCTTATATAAGTTAAAGGGGCGGGTTACATGTAGAGTCCATCTCGGACTAAGACTTAAAGTATTTTGACTTCCCTTCATGGGCTTCTTAACGTCTGCCGGTTTAACATTGTCTGCCAGGTTATGATTGACTTTAACACCTGCCGGTGCTACCATCTGTCTTATCTCTGTCGGTTTAACACCCGCCGGTTTACCGTCTTTCTTAGCCATCTGTCTTGACTCTCTGTCTTAACTCTCCGCCGGTTTACCAAGTCCTAGCCGGTTTACAACTCCAGCCGGGTCATACCGCGGGGTATATCCCCGACATTAGCCCCCAGTTTAATTTGGATTTATCCATGTTAAACTGATCCTAAGCATCTTTAATTCCTTGTCATTTCCTTCTAGAAATTCCGAGTCAATAGACCAGCTTCATAATCAATTTGCTGACATTGTTTTTTCATAGATAAATATTGTGAAGAATAACTCCTTTGACTTCAGCTCCCAATGCTTAACCAAAATATTGGCCTTTGAAAGACTCATCTGATCTGCAGCCGGTTTAAGAATGTAGAACTTGTCGGTTTGAGAATGTAAAACTGTGCCGGTTTAAGACTTGAACTTGCCGGTTTATCATTACCGGTTTACAAATATTGACGGCACCAGGTCATAATTGTAGTTAACATCAAGCTTGAAAATATACCTCTTATATGCCTATCACTTGTAGCCCCCAAGTCTTAAGAAGGTAGCATAGCAACAGCTTAAGACTTGCTTCAATATGAATGTCACAAGCTTGAAGAAATCCAGGTTGTTCATTTCAATCACCAGTCAGAACTGAGTATTCCACATATGTAGCCCCCAAGTGTCGGGTTGTCATGCTTGCAGCAACCTGGGACTTGAAATTGCCTTATTCTTATAAAAACTTCAACCAGTGTATCCCCCAAGGGCCGGGTTATTATGCAATAATGAGCAGGGACTTTTGTAAATATGATCATGTAAACTTGAGCAGCAATATGTAGCCCCCAAGTGTCGGGTTATTATGCAATAATGAGCAGGGACTTTTGTACATATGATCATGTAAACTTGAGCAGCAATATGTAGCCCCCAAGGGCCGGCTCAATAAGATAATATTGAGCTGGGACTTGATATGTAACCCCCATCATGGGGCTTGAACCCACGTCCACAAGGTTGAGAGCTTTGTGCTTTACCAACTGAGCAGTGGATCCTTCAATAATAGATGAAAATTTGTGTACCTTGAATTGTTGACAGGAGCAATTGGTAGCCCCCAAGGGCCGGCTCATTACGATGTAATGAGTCGGGTCTTCAATAAGTGAGCAAACAATGACTTTGCATTAGCCCCCAAGTGTCATGGTGCATGCTTGCAGCGACATGAGACTTGTGTATTTGATGTAATCCCAACTTGAATAATGTAGCCCCCACGTGTCGGGTCGTAAGCATGCAGCGACTCGGGACTATTCCTTCAATTGTAGAATAAATCATATCCATTGATAATATGATAGTCATTGCGCTAAAGCGACTTTGAAAGCCTCAGTCATAATATTGGTTATTGATAACCATAAGAAAAAATCCAGCCGTGTTGGCTATTAAAGATTTTGAATAATAACCTGGTTTGAAAACTGATTCCTGCCACATAAGTCGGTATATCCATGCACATATGGTACATGCTATGATGATGTAATGATGATGTATGATGTAATATATGATGATGTATATGTATGATCAAGAGGGCTTAAGCTATGGTTTGGATACGACCAGAGCCCCCATGTAGTCATATTTATGGCATTGCGCCGATCAAAAGGTGTAGCTATGGTTCGAATACGACCAAGCCCCCAAGTGATTTCCCTAGTGCCCTTATGCTTATCAAGAGGTGTAACTATGGTTCGAACCCATAGCCCCCAAGTGATTTCCCTGGTGGCCTTATGCCTATCAAGAGGTGTAGCTATGGTTCGGATACGACCAAGCCCCCAAGTGATTTCCCTGGCGCCCTTATGTTGGTCAAGAGGGTATAAGCTATGGTTCACATACGACCAGAGCCCCCAAGTGATTTCCCTGGTGGCTTTAAGCCTATCAAGAGGTGTGACTATGGTTCGAACATAGCCCCCAAGTGATATTGTGAGCTGTGCTCAAGGGATACCCATGTTTGAGCTGTGTTGTGTAGCAGACTCTCTTCGACCCCTTATGATAATATTGGCTTGATAGCCGGATTGCCGAAATAACCAGAGCTGTGCTCTTATGATAATATTGGCTTGATAGCCGGATCAAGAGGTGTAGCTATGGTTCGAATACGACCAAGCCCCCAAATGATATTGTGAGCTGTGCTCAAGAGGTACCTATGTTTGAGCTGTGCTGTGCAACATACTCTCTTTGGTCCCTTTAATTTTTCCTGAAAACTCGAACTTGTGAGAGATTATTCTTTTTGAACCGGAAATTCTTGACCGGCTACTGAGAGCTTCAAAGCTTTGCGGGAGATAGCTTTCCCTTGAGCCGGATTATAAACCGGAATCCTTCTTTTTAAGCCGAAAATTGATGGCCTTTAAATTTTCACCAACATGGCGGTTTAGGGTCTTGCATTAGATAACTTTGCAAGCCGGAGTAATTGCTCTTTTAAAGAAAGTAATCATATAATATAAAGACATACAGGATGGATTTCACCTGATATGTTAGGCCAGTTAATATCCACTGCGGGGTTGATGGTCACCATGGTGAAGCTGAAATTAATCATGACCGAGTCGGCTGCAGTGTTATAAGCCAGTGCAGACAAGAGAGTCGGCCGTGGCATTGTTGATGTAACCCGGACTGCGGAGGCTGCTGTTTGTGTTCCGGTTCATCAGTGTGATATGCGCAGATGCCGGTGTAGAACAGCTAGCGCGCGTCGCCCGCGGTAGGGTATTACTTTCATAGCGAGCACTTGTCCTGTATAAAAGATATAGGCCCAAGTAATTGTTTTTTAAACAATACTGATAAGATTTATAGGAAGGATATCACCTGGTATTTTCGTCTGATGAACGTGAACAGTGGAGTAGCAGTGGTCGGTTCACAATAGCAAAAACCACCGGGCGTCCGTGACAGCTCAACAGTAGCAGAAACCGGGTCGAAGTGGCTTGGAAGCAATGATTTGGAACGGCAGCCGGTTTACAGGTTTGCCCATGCATGTGCTTTGTCATTCGTATACACATATACAAGCTGACTACTGCCCTTTCCTTTGATAGTTTTTTTTGTTTCTAATGTGGCACTAGCACTCACACAGTCCTCCTTTGTCCTTCTTGTAAGAACTGCAGCGACAATATCCGTTGTTGTTTTTTAGCTCGACTCCAGGGAAGTGAACCACTATTACCACTGTTGTGTGTTAAACATGCGAGCACGTGCCCTGTTATACTCCTTTTTCTCTCCTCGAGGCTTTTCTGAAGATTGCTTCTATATGTCTTCATCAGTGCTGAGCAAACTCACGATAAGTGCCATAGTTTAAATATCCTCAGCCATGTTATCTCTGCTTATAATGTGAGGTCCATCCCCTGGTCAAGGCCGATTGATCAATAGTAACTCGCCAGAACTCAAACTTTTATTCCTCCAAGCCAGATGACTGTCGGCGTCTTAGGACCCTGTAACACCTTCCCCTCATCCGTGGGTTGCAGATTCAGCTCCAGCAGCCGCAACATCTCCCACGTGAGCTCCAGCAGCTATAGTACGGGACGCAGGCGGGCCAGCTCGGTGGCTCGACAGTCAGGGGCGGCTGGAGGAGAGGACCGGGAGCACGCGGAAGAACAACGGACCCGAAGCAAAGGCGGTTTAAAACCTGTAGAAGAAATCACGACGATGGCTCACAGGCGTTGAGGCAGAAACGGCAGAGCCAACGCGGCGGAACCCGCAGACTAAACCGGCGGCGGGCGGTTTACAGAGTGGCCGTGGAGGAGGCATGCAGTGAAGGGAGGCCACGCGTGGCTCGAAAATACAGACCGGCAGCTCGGAGCCTCTGATCCCACACACTCCCCTGTCGGTTTGCGAGAAGGGCGCCGGCGACTTGGTAAGGCGGCGATGGCGGTTTCGATGCTGAGCTGCGGTCCACAACAGTGGAAGTGAAGAGGGAGGCGAGGTCGCAGTCAACGCGGACGGGTCGGCGGTGAGCTGATCCGGGGCGGTGCGAAGCCCGCGGAGCACCCGGCCGGAGCAGCGGCGGGCGGCTTGACGGCAATTCACCAGTTACTGTATGTCCGGTTCATGGTGCCTCAACTTCAGTAGAAGACGACCGGTTCACAGATGGAGGTGGGCGTGCTGGCAGCGCGGTAAACCACTGCAACGGCGGACTGGTGACTTGGTGACTTGGCGAAGACGGGGGTGATCCGGACGGCCCGGGGGCGGCGATTTAACGGCAGCTGGCCGTGTGATGAACCTGCGGCGGGTGCGGGGCGTCTCGAGGGCGGCTCGGAACAGAGGCTTGACTCGGCAGCAGTTTGGCCCGGTCAGAGGCCACTTGGCCACGACGGGGACAGAGCACGGCCAGGGGAGACACGGGCGTTTGGAGAATAAGGGAAAACTACTGCGGCTCGACGATGGTGACTCCATGTCCGAGGTGAGTCTGGGCGGCGTTGGCGACGCCGCCGCCGATTTGATGACCCGCGGCTCGACGCGCGGGCGTTTTGAGGAGGGCGACTCACGGCAGAGGGGAACCGCAGCGGCGGGTTACCGAGGCTGTGGCCGGTTTGGGGTTGCAGTAGCTCACAATTCGGCCATAGAAGAGGCGGAATTGGTCACACGGCAACGACAGCTCAGCGCTTAACACCACGGTGGAAGCGATTCAAAGTTAGGCCACCGCTGAGATGGCTCAGAAACAGGGTGCGGTGAGGCCCGGCGGTTTGAAGGTGCGCCGGTGGCTCGCTAGTGTCCACGACGGCTCAGAGATGGCATTTCAAGGCAAGGTTGGCGACTCGGCAGCTGCATGGAAACGAACCACGGCGGCGGCTCGATGAGGCACGAAGTGCTTGTGGGTGACTCGGAGCAGAGCTGACCCAGCAAGGCAGCTTTAGAGGTGGTTCAGGGAACGGCCACCCAGGTGAAGCTTTAACCCGGAACTGTGGGGTGGACCAGCGGCGGGTCACGGCCTCGGTGGTTTTCCCACTGCAATTGATGCCGGTGACGGCTCTCCTGCTGTAGTAAGACGGGGGCGGTGCGTCGTAGTTGAGGCGACCGGGCGGAGTCATGGTGGTTTGCAAGCGTGAACCGGCGACGGTGGAGGCGTGAGAGGCTTGCGCGACAGAGGCGGTGCGTAGCAGCTCAGATGGGCGCGAAGCGGCCATTAACCCGGTGTCGGAGACAGGTTGGAGCGGCGCACCCGAGCGTGCGGCGGCAGAAGCAGCAGGGCCGGTTTAGAGGCCAGGCCAGGCACGGCTCGGTGTTTGACCCCCTGACTTTTCGTTAGAGTCATATTTGAGTCAAAGTAATATTCATCCTGATCGAGCTGTTTATACATGTCCGAGTTTATCTTGGTTTGGTAAGCCAACCCCTTTTATTCAGTAGTATTTTCCTTAACTCGTCCAGAAGTCCATCAAAAGCTACAGCAACTTTTCGGTCAGATGCGACCCGGATCAATTTGTCCACTCTAGCGCTACCGGATCAATGTTTTGTTTCTTGCTCCATGTACAGACTGCGATAGCTGTCATTTTGACTAATATCCGATTCACGATTTGATAGCCCGGTTCAGATTTGTCCTATGTTTGCACAATTGGTATTCTCATCTGACTCAGTCAAGCTGACGAAATAAGGACTATCCATGCTGGCTTCGGCGAGTTATGTATCCAGACTCGACGCGCTGGGAAAAACAAACAGCGACGAAGAACAACGTTCTTGGCGACTTGTGATCGGTCCGCTTGTTCAAACGAGCAGCGGTGATTTATTTTGAACTCCAATATTGTACTGTTAGATCCAAAACTGATCAGCAAATTGCACTAACCCTGGTCACGGCCCTGCTCAAGATCTTTCTGAACCGGATTATCATGCGTGCTCGTTCCGTGCCAGAGCTTTTCAAATTTCTTCATCCAAAAACATGGAAACTTCTTGATTCCTTTAAGAGCTCCCTTCAAAAACTCAACATCACCATGCGCGAGCCCCACGGTGGGCACCAACTGTCGTGAAATTGTCACGGTAATTGTCCTAGCGGAAGGACTTAGTCGTGAGGTAACGCATCTATGTGGTAGCTTGAGAGGGGTTGAGCGGAATCGAGAAACGCAACGCAAGACGAGGATTTAGACAGCTTCGGGCCCCGGGAAACATCATCCGATAACAACCCTACATGTTGTTTGAGGCTAGATCTCATTATCATCACGAGGGAGTCGCCGTAAACCGGCTCTCCTCTAATTGTGTCTAGCCCTAGAGATTGTTGTTTTTCTTCTCCCTCTTTAGGGAGCCCTGCCCCTCCTTATATAAGTTAAAGGGGCGGGTTACATGTAGAGTCCATCTCGGACTAAGACTTAAACTATTTTGACTTCCCTTCCAGGGCTTCTTAACGCCTACCGGTTTAACATTGTCTGACGGTTTAACATTGTCTGCCGGGTTATGATTGACTTTAACACCTGCCGATGCTACCATCTGTCTTATCTTTTGCCTGTTTAACACCCGCTGGTTTATCGTCTTTCTTAGCCATCTGTCTTGACTCTCTGTCTTAACTCTCCGCCGGTTTACCAAGTCCCAGCCCGTTTACAACTCCAGCCGGGTCATACCGCGGGGTATATCCCCGACAGCCCCCGACCTCCCACCGTAACCGGGAACTCCCCGAAATTTTCCTGCCCCTCGCTTCTACCACGGTTTTTTCCGTCATGGATGGCCCAAAGAATGTCATGCAGCTGCGTCTCCGGCCCGCCCAGGACGAAAAGCCAATTTTCTGTCACGATTTTTTGTCATAGAAGTAGGAGCCCATCACATCTATGATGATACCGGGTTTTGTCACAATTATCGCCATAGAAGTGTCATATGTATGACAGAAAAAAAACTTGTTCGGCCAAAAATGTCACGGATGTGTCTTTTTTTGTAGTGTACCGAGTTGCATGTCGGTCCCACCGAAAATCCTAATGGTCACTAGATTTGCTGAATCGGTCCAACTGAGTTTATCAATTCGGTCCCACCGAGATTGGAAAGTTGTGTGTAATGGTTAGATTTTGTGTGGAGGCTGTATATACCCCTCCACCTCCTCTTCATTCGTGGAGAGAGCCATCAGAACGAACCTACACTTCCAACTTACCTTTTCTAAGAGAGAACCATATACACTTGTGTTGAGGCCAAGATATTCCATTCTTACCATATGAATCTTGATCTCTAGACTTCCCAAGTTGCTTTCCACTCAAATCTTCTTTCCACCAAATCCATATCCTGTGAGAGAGAGTTGAGTGTTGGGGAGACTATCATTTGAAGCATAAGAGCAAGAAGTTCATCATCAACACACCATTTGTTACTTCTTGGAGACTGGTGTCTCCTAGATTGGCTAGGTGTCACTTGGGAGCCTCTGACAAGATTGTGGAGTTGAACCAAGGAGTTTGTAAGGGCAAGGAGATCGCCTACTTCGTGAAGATCTACCCTAGTGAGGCAAGTCCTTCGTGGGCGACGACCATGGTGGGATAGACAAGGTTGCTTCTTCGTGGACCCTTCGTGGGTGGAGCCCTCCGTGGACTCACGCAGCCGTTACCCTTCGTGGGTTGAAGTCTCCATCAACGTGGACGTACGATAGCACCACCTATCAGAACCACGACAAGAACATCCGTGTCTCCTATTGCGTTTGAATCCTCCAAACCCTTCCCTTTACATTCTTGCAAGTTGCATGCTTTACTTTCCGCTACTCATATACTCTTTGCATGCTTGCTTGAATTGTGTTAAGATTGCTTGACTTGTCCAAAGTTGCTAAAATCTGCCAAGACTAAAATTAGGAAAATGATGAGTTTTATTTGGTCAAGTAGTCTAATCATCCCCCTCTAGACATACTTTCGATCCTACAGGTGGTATCAGAGCTTTGATCTCCATTTGCTTTGATTTCCATAGCTTTTGGTAGTCATAGCCTTGGTTTCACGACCTAGGAGAGTATGGCGTCTGGCAAGGGAAATTACCACCGTAGAGGTTCTTACTTTGATGGTACTAATTTTGCTAGTTGGAAGCATAAGATGAAAATGCATATTCTTGGACATAACCCCGCCGTATGGGCTATTGTGTGTATTGGCTTGCAAGGTGAATTCTTTGATGGGAGAGAGCCAAACCGTGAAGCTACCACGGAAGAGTTGAAGATGCTACAATACAATGCTCAAGCTTGTGATATCCTCTTCAACGGATTGTGCCCCGAAGAATTCAACAAAATCAGCCGTCTTGAGAATGCAAAGGAAATTTGGGATACTTTTATTGATATGCACGAAGGTATCGACTCCGTCAAGGAATCCAAGTTGGATGTGCTTCAAAGTCAGCTTGACAAGTTCAAAATGAAGGATGGTGAAGGTGTCGCTGAAATGTACTCCAGGCTTGCTCTTATCACAAATGAGATCGCCGGCTTAGGAAGTGAAGAGATGACCGACAAATTCATCATAAGGAAGATCCTAAGAGCTATGGATGGAAAATATGATACCGTATGCACATTGATCCAAATGATGCCCAATTACAAAGATCTCAAGCCAACGGAAATCATTGGAAGAATTGTTGCTCATGAGATGTCACTCAAGGATAAGGAGGAGCTCCATATCAAGTCAAGTGGTGCTTACAAAGCCTCATGTGAATCTCCCACATCAACAAGTGAGAAACAAACCTTCAATGAAGAATTGAGCCTAATGGTGAAGAACTTCAACAAGTTCTACAACAGTAGAAGCAAAGAGAGAAGTTCCAAGTCAAGGTCCTACAATGAAAAAAGATCTTCTAGTCAAGAGCGAAATTGCTACAATTGTGGAAGACCCGGATACTATTCCAATGAGTGTATGGCACCCTACAAGAGAAGAGAAGATTCTCCAAAAAGAAGAAGTAGAAGAGAAGAATCACCATCAAGAGAGAGAAGGAGTAGAGATGATCATTATGAACGAAGAACATCCTGGAGAAGCAAGGATTCGAAAAGGAAGTCATCAAGGAGCTACACAAAACGAAGACATCAAGCTCATGTTGGTGAATGGGTATCCGGCTCCGACTCCGACAATCACTCCGAGAGAAGCTATCACTCCGACTCCGAATATACTCAAGATGAAGGTGTTTCCGGTCTAGCACTTGTGTCAACCAACTCCTATGACATATTTGATTCACCAAATGAAGGACTTGGAAGATTCTTCATGGCTAAAGGCCCAAAGGTATCACACCCCGAGTATGTTGATTTTAATAGTGATGAAGATGACTTGTTAGGTGATGATGATTTACCTGTTGACAACTCTAGTGATGAATACTATGATGAAACGTCAATTAATCATGCTAATCAAGATAAAACGAATGACAATGATAAGGAGAAGATTGAGTTTCTAACTAAAGAACTAAACACTCTTAAGTTAGCTCATGAAACTATCTTAGGAGATCATCGAGAACTTTTAAGGACTCATGAGAAATTACGTTTTGAAAAGCTCAACCTTGAGCAAGAGCATGAGTTCTTAAAAGCAATCAATGATGATCTTCGCAAGAAAAGTTCTTCTTACATTGCCAAGCATTTACTCTTATCCACTTACATGCCTCAAGTCAAGTCTAGTAACAAGAACAAGAAAGATTCTTCCTCTAGTAGTAACAATAATCATGCTCAATCCAATGTTGTTGCTTCTAGTAGTTCTCTTGATTCCACTAATGATTCTCTTAGCCAAGTTACACTTGAGCAAGAAAATAGCGTATTGAAGGGAATTATAGAGAAAGGTGTTTACAAGAGCCTTGCCGGGAGTAAGCAATTCGAGGAAATTGTACGCAAGCAAGGAAGGCACCGGAAGAACCAAGGTGTTGGTTTTGAACGAAAGTTCAATGCCAATGGAGTTGAGTGGGAAGAAGATCAATACCCCAAGACGAAGTTTGTTCCTCAACAAAACAAGTATGATCCTACTTCCTTCAAAGGGACACAAGCTCAAGATGATCTTCCACCACAAGACCACGAGAAAAAAGGCAAGGATAAGCTTCAAGAGGAGATTAGTGCATTTGAAGAAACTCCTAAGGCCTTGGTCAAGTGGGTTCCCAAGACTACATCAAGTTCTACTTCATCAAGTACGACTAAAACTCCAAGGATTCCCATCAAGATGATATGGATCCTAAAGAAGAAGAACTAGAGAGTTCCTGAGGGTGACTCCGCCAACATACTTCACTCTTATCATTTTGGCAAGAACAAGTGCAATCAACTTCCACATCTTGCACTAGTTCAAGGAGTCACAAACCCTCTTGTTGGTAAGACAAGGGACAAGGTAACCTAATGCTTTCATAGACATCATCTTGTGTGTGCATCACTGTATGTCTATGGATATCCTTGTTTGTTCCTTGTGGGACTAACCCGTGTAGGTATTGAAAGTGCAACTCACTCCAAAAGATTGCTCCAAATGATCTACATCAACATTGAGCATCCACATCTTCAACACCTACATGAAGTCATCATCGACAAAACCCAAGGTTAGTTCATCCTTCTTAGGGGGGGTCTCACATCTAGGGGGAGCTTTACTCTAAGAATTGAGCTAAAGCAACTCTAATGGTGTGAACACAACAACACTTTACGTAAAAGTGGTAACCCCACTTGTGCTTAAACGATAAGTATGACCTATGATCAAATGTTCTCATTTGACTCCTAAGTCAATATACTCATATATAGATGACCTAGTCATCGCCAATTGCTTGATAGATTCTAGAATTGGTTGTGCATGCTTTGCCACATATTTCATGTGCCATTTTATTGTGTGAGCATGTTGGTTGCATAATTTACTCATTCGAGGACATCCACTTGTTGTTTTGATTGTTTGGTTCCTTTTTCTTTTGCCAAGTGGATGGACAAGAATGCCTAAGAACCTTCTCTATCTATCTATGCATTTCTCGTATCAAACTCTATTCATGCTACATCACAAAGTTTGATCAAATCAGATTTGAACCACTCTGTGTGAGGAGCACTCGGAGTCCCCGATTCGTCAGACTTAAACTTCCAAAACTTCTATGTGCCTTTCGGTCTGACCGATTCATCCATTTCGGTCATACCGAGATCACTAAGTCGATCTAGGTTTTCAATCTCGGTGCAACCGATTTGAACTTTTCGGTCACACCGAGTTGCAGTAACTGCTTGCAGTTATGCATCTCGGTGCCACCGAGTTGTTCCACTCGGTCACACCGACAGGGTCAGGCTATATATATCCCCGGGCCAAAATTTGGAAAATTATCCGAACCCCTTCGCCCGCGCTCAGTCTGCTCTGCCTCCTTGGGTCTCCGGATCGTCCTCCTCATCGCCAGCTGCCTCCCACCGCTGGTCTCCGCCACCGTCAACGGAAATCGTCTGCGCCGTTGCCGCCGTAGCAGGTCCATCGCCGCACTTAGGGTATGGACTTGATCCTTGTGCTAATCTCACTCCGATTCCTAGCACATTGTTTTGCCATGTATCTTGCCACGATTGAGATCACTCTATCCGGCAAAATCACTCCGTAGTTTAGTTGTGGATTGAAAATTTAGGGTTAGGTTTCCGCCGAAATCATCTCGGACCAACCGAGTTGTTGAAATCGGTTCCACCGATTTGGCTAAGGCCATTGCACATGTGATTCTTGGTTTGACCGAGAATTGCAAATCGGTGTGACCGAGTTCAATTCTTTGTGAAACCCTAGCAGTCTCGGTGCCACCGAACTGTGACTCGGTCTGACCGAGTTCACTAGTTTAGGTTCCAAAAGCTGCTTCGGTATCATCGAGTTTACAAATCGGTAGCTCTGAAATGCTTTATGTGGAGAACTAAAACTAAGTTTTGAAGTCATCTGTTTTGAAAAAACTCTGCACTTTGTGATGCTCATCCAATCTATCTCATCTATATCTATTCACAAGGTATGTTGTCAGTGTTTGCATCATGTCAGATCAGAGTGACAGTCAGAACAAGTCTGAGGAGCAAGTTCACATGAGTAAGGGCACTAGTCCCTCTAGCAGCTATGATGATGGAAGCAGGAGTACACCCAGCAACTTGCCTAAGGTAGCCACTAGGACCAGAAAGAAGAGAACCCAGATTCTGAGGATGAGGACTATGTGGATGTTGAGGAAGAGGCCACCTCAAAGAGGAAAGTTCTGAAAAAGGAATATGGCACAACTGCTGCAACTAAGCCAGGTCTGAAGACTAAGATGCCAGCAAGAAGACAGCCCATGTCTAAGGCAAGGAAAGTTTCCACAGGAGAAACAATGGAGTTCACTCTTGAACCCAAGGAAACTGGAGATGGTAAGAAGAGGAAAGAAAGGGTCAAGAAGACCATTGCCAGAGTAATTGGGAAGCCCTCAATGATGGAAGATGAAGAGGAAGAGGTTGTTGCACCAGCACCTAAAGCTCAAAAGCTTATGGGAGATGCTATAAGATCAGGGGCTGCTCCATCTAAGCCCAAAGAAGCTCCCAAGGCAGCTGCTCCAAAACCCAAAGATGCACCCAAGAGGAGTACAAGGAATATTCCAGCTGTAGAGAAGAACAAGGCCCCTGTACCTGAAGCTGCTATAGAAGAAGAAGATGATGAGTCACATGTCTTGAGGAAGTTGAAGCCCAAAATTCCAGATCACAATGATGCTCATCCAGTAGCTGAGGACATGAAGCTCAGGAAGTATGCAGGACTCAGACAGTGGAGATTGACTGATCCCTATGCAGTCAGGAGAAGAACTGCTGTGGACTACATGTTCCATACAAAGGAACAGCAGGACTTCTATGAGATAGTGTTTCTTGACAAGAAGCCTATAGTCTGTGATGTGAGATGAGTGGACTGGGAGTACATCTGGGAAAATGAAGAACACTATCCTGGAGTCTATGATAGTTTCAAGTCTTGTGGAGTAGAGGACTTTGTTGGGCAGAAGCTCACAAAGTGGAATGATGAGCTTATTATGCAGTTCTACTCCACAGCTCATTCTACCCAGATGGAAGGATTGTCTGGATGTCTGAAGGTACTAGGTACAAGTCAACGGTTGAAGAATGGGAAAAATTGATCAATGCTCCTAAGGAGAATGAAGATGACTTGGATGTCTATGCCAAGAATAAGAAGGATCACAACACCATGGCACATATGTACAGAGAGATCCCAGATGCTGATCTTGAGACATACAAATTTGGATCAGTACATTACCTTTTGTCAGGTTTGCGAACAATCAACTGGATTCTCAGGCACACTCTATTGCCAAAGTCAGGTGATGACAAGATGATTAGAGGCCATGCAATTAACCTGCTTCACATATTTGATGTGCCTCAAAAGTTCAAAGTCATGAGCCTACTTGTGGAAACTATAAAGAGAACAGCTGCAGATCAGAAGAGAAGTTGTGGGTATGCCCCACAGATCTAGGAGCTAATCAACTCCAAGATGGGCACTGTCACATATCTCTTGGACAAGGATCATATGCCCATCTACCCAGACTTTGAGGACAACATTGTGGTAATGGATGAGAATGAACCATCTTCTGTGCAAGCACAAGCAAAGAGGGAGAAGGAAGGACTGAAAAGGCTGCAAAGATGCCAACCATTGATGAGGCATCTCAGTATCTTCTGAAGAGCAAGCAAGATCAGCTTGGCTACTAGATTGCCTCCACTCTGAGGATTGAGAAGGGATTGGCCACCCTGACTCAAAACCAGGAGAGCTTGGAGAGGATCATGGAGCAGAAGTTCTATGATTTACATGTGAAGGTCACAGAGATACAGTCAGTTGTTGAGCAACTTCAGGATGAAGTGCAGGAGAAAAAGGGCAAGTCTACCACTGATGCTTTTGCTAGAGTTCCCAGAGGACAGAGATCTGCTGCAGTGCCAGTTACAGACACCAGAGCAAATTCATCTGCACCAGCTACAGCTTCAGTGCCACCAGC
Organism: Triticum urartu; assembly: GCF_003073215.2. NCBI lineage: Eukaryota > Viridiplantae > Streptophyta > Magnoliopsida > Poales > Poaceae > Triticum > Triticum urartu. Next base: position 233,168,103 of record NC_053028.1, read on the forward strand.
TCCAGCACCCACTCCACCAGCTCCATCTACATCAACTGATGCCTTCGTCCTTGGAGTTTTATCTACACCACCACCTAAAGACCAAGCCTGAGAGTTGATCTAGCACTATGCATTTTTATGAACTTTTTGGTAACTTGTTGCCAAAGGGGGAGAAGATGTATATATCATAGGCTTCGAGAGAGAGTGTTGCTCTTTGTTCTCTCTTGTTTTTTTGGTGTTTGAGATACTTTATGCTTTTGTGTGATACTTGGATGATCATGTGTTTGATCATATGCTACCTTAATGCTTGTTGGATGACATTATCCTTTTATATCCCCATATGATCATTCACTTTGCTTGGTGATGAGTGCATGTATTTAATTATTATCATTTTGAGCGCTCCACCAAGATGTATGTGACATGGAAGAGTAACCCATGATCCTAACTCATTGTGCATTTGCAGTCCAAAGCAAATCTTAAACTATGCACAAATTTAGGGGGAGCTCTTGCTTTCCACATACTTCTCAAAGCGACAATGTTTTCCACTCTTATTATCATTTGTCGAAGCTTTGATCTATATGTTGTCATCAATTACCAAAAAGGGGGAGATTGAAAGTGCAACTATCCCTAGGTGGTTTTGGTAATTCCTAACAACATATAGCTCATTGAGCTAATGCTATTTCAAGATTAATATTTCAGAAAAGCTCAATGATTGGAATGGCATGGATGAGAAAAGTGGACCCCTCAAAATGCTAAGGACAAAAGGATTGGCTCAAGATCAAAGCTCAAGACTCTACATTTTCTATTTTAGTGATCCAAGATCACATTGAGTCTATAGGAAAAGCCAATACTATCAAGGAGGGATGAGGTGTTGCTTAATGAGGCTCTTGCTCAAAATGCTTAGTGATATGCTCCAAAGCCCTCAACTACTTTCTCACATCCACATATTACCTAAACCAAAAGTCAAACTCGGCCCCACCGATTCTTTCTATCCGGCGCGACCGAGTTCAGATGTCATAGCCACTGCCACAAACCCTAGGCAAATCGATCTCACCGATAGGGATCTTGGTCTCACCGAGATGGGATTGTAATCTCTCTGTTTCCCTTCATAACGTTTCGGTCCCACCGAGATGAGCGATCGGTCCCACTGAAATTGCAATGTAAACTCTCTGTTTCGCTTTCGTAACATTTCGGTCTCATCGAAATGAGCGAATCGGTCCCACCGAGTTTACCTGACCAACTCTCTGGTTAGCTTATTACCAAAATCGGTCTCACCGAGTTTGTGTAATCGGTCTCACTGAGATTACGTTATGCCCTAACACTAACCATATCGGTCCTACCGAGTTGTATGTCGGTCCCACCGAAAATCCTAACGGTCACTAGATTTGCTGAATCGGTCCAACCGAGTTTATAAGATTCGGTCCCATCGAGATTGGCAAGTTGTGTGTAATGGTTATATTTTGTGTGGAGGCTATATATACCCCTCCACCTCCTCTTCATTCATGGAGAGAGCCATCAGAACGAACCTACACTTCCAACTTACCTTTTCTGAGAGAGAACCACCTACACTTGTGTTGAGGCCAAAATATTCCATTCTTACCATATGAATCTTGATCTCTAGCCTTTCCAAGTTGCTTTCCACTCAAATCTTCTTTCCACCAAATCCATATCCTGTGTGAGAGAGTTGAGTGTTGGGGAGACTATCATTCGAAGCACAAGAGCAAGGAGTTCATCATCAACACACCATTTGTTACTTCTTGGAGAGTGGTGTCTCCTAGATTGGCTAGGTGTCACTTGGGAGCCTCCGACAAGATTGTGGAGTTGAACCAAGCAGTTTGTAAGGGCAAGGAGATCGCCTACTTCGTGAAGATCTACCCTAGTAAGGCAAGTCCTTCGTGGGTGACGGCCATGGTGGGATAGACAAGGTTGCTTCTTCGTGGACCCTTCGTGGGTGGAGCCCTCCGTGGACTCACGCAGTCGTTACCCTTCATGGGTTGAAGTCTCCATCAACGTGGATGTACGATAGCACCACCTATCGGAACCATGACAAAAACATCCGTGTCTCCTATTGCGTTTGAATCCTCCAAACCCTTCCCTTTACATTCTTGCAAGTTGCATGCTTTACTTTCCGCTGCTCATATACTCTTTGCATGCTTTCTTGAATTGTATTAAGATTGCTTGACTTGTCCAAAGTTGCTAAAATCTGCCAAGAACTAAAATTGGGAAAAGGATAAGTTTTATTTGGTCAAGTATGTCGGATTTAGGGCTCCGCAAAACCCTTAAGATTCGAACACAGGGGCGTGACGAAGATCTCTCCCACTACACGTCTACCTAGCGCCTCGCTCTTCTCCTGGTGGTGGGAATGGAATGCAAGCAAGCAAACAAGTAGAGCACACAAGAGTTTACCCAGGTTCAGACCACCTTGCGGTGTAAAACCCTACGTCCTGCTTTAGTGGATTGGCCTCGCGAGGGCTCGAGTATGAACAAGTACAGTGGTTTCCTGAGCTCAGGAGGCGAGCTCAAGAAGGGTGAGGAGGCGGATGTTCTTGCTCCTTTGCTAGTCTAAGTCCCAATGGGTCGATCCCCTCTATGATGGAACCCTAGCTACTTATATAGGCGGCCAGGATCCTCTTCCCCCGAAATGTTTAGGCGGGAAGGGAATCCCACAACGGCCATTTGAGTGGGAAAACAAGGACGCTCCTATCCTGACAAAAGGTGGTCTTCGCCTGCAAAAAGGGGCATCCGGTGACACGGTGATGGGCTCGGTGATGACATCCTTCCTGCCGTCCTTGCGGTCTTCGGTCTTGTTGCACCAAAGGGGAAACCTTTGTCTCGCCCCTCGGGAACCTGCGCCTGTGCGGTCTCCTTTGCACCGATATGGAAACTGCGCCCGCTGGCGCGCGCTGGTGCCTGCTAGCACGGTTCGACATGGCTTGCGTCACTGCCTCCTCCTGAGGCAGCCCTTGCCTTGAGATCTCCGCCCTCCCGAAGCAGCCAGCCGAGGCCACTCTATGGAGAGGTCTTGGTCGCCCCTCCGAAGAAGGCTAGGTGAGGCCGCTCCCTGAGGAGGTCTTGGCCATTCTCCTCGCGAGGGCTGGCCCCCTCGCGAGGGTCTTGAGAAGATGGTCGATCAACTGGGCCCTACCGGGTCGTACCAGGAACGCGACGTGGGCCGCAGACAGGCAAGTCTGGGTACCCTGGTTCCCAATACGCCAAAAGTAGCCCCCGGGCCCAAGGCGCACACGGAGTTGGCTTTTGGGTGAAGCCTAGTCGAGGACGAAGCATCACGGGCCCCAAAGACTGTGGGCCAGGCTGGCGCGTCACGGTTGGAGGGGATGTGGCGCCTCCACTTCCCATGCAGCCTTGGCAATCATGTGTTTTGACCATTGCGCAGACGATAAGCAGCTCCCCTGCCGCCGCTCTTGTCTTTCTTCCTCCCCCATCGCCTTCTTCTTCTCCTTGCTTCCTTTGTCCCCTGCCCTCGCCGCCATGCCGCGCCGGGCAAGGAAGAGGGTAATCGGGGCAGCTGCGCCGCCGCCGGGCCATGAGCCGGCGCTCGGCAGCTCCTTTGTGGTGAACCAAGAGGGCATGGGCAAGGTCCGCCATGCCCTGGCCAATGAATCCAATGAGTGGGGACCAACCAAGGCCTGCCCTGCTCCCGGCTGGTGCTGGAGATGAACGCCACCGACATCCAGCTTCATCTCCATGCCATCTTCGCCGGTCTTGTCCCCCCTTTCTCCAAGTTCTTCAATGCGGTGCTCACGCATTACCAGGTCTTAGCGCTGCATCTGGATCCGAGATCCATCGTCCTCCTCTCCGGTTTCGCGTTCCTGTGTGAAGTCTACATCGGCATTCCTCCATCCATGGCCCTGCTTCGCCACTTCTTCGCCCTCCGTCTGATTGACGGGGGCAGCGCCCGGGATGTGTGTTGCTGCGCGCGGTGGAGGCAACCGCAGCCTCTGGGATTGACTTCACGCTCCGCCCGACCACGGCGGGGTTCCGTCGACAATGGGTGTATGTCGACGCCACTACGCACAGCCCTCTGCTTGAGCTTCCCCGCGCGCCTGCGGAGCCAAGCTCAGGATGGGGGCACGAGGCCCTCTCGGACCCACAGGCGGAGCGAGTCTGGCGCCGCCTGGCCAGCCTGAGGGAGAGCGGGCTGACCCTGGGGATGGTGGTGAGGGACTTCCTCGTCGTGTGCATTGCCCCGCTCCAGCGCCACTCTCGGCCGATGTGGACCCTCTCCAAGTGGGGGGATCCGATGTGCCTGCAACGGAAACCGCTTCCTCCCGAGACACTCCACAAAATGTTGTTGTTGCTCGTTGGTGAAGTGCCTGGGGTGTGCTCCGCTTATGCGACTCCTTTGTGCTTGGCTCCCATGTCCGGGAGGGCTTATGCTGAGAAGATGCCCCGCTTCGATGCGTGGGGGCTGCTGCTGGAGGGCAGTCTCAGGACCTCGCGACAACCCTCTGGAGGTGGTGCCAGGGCTCACAAGCCCGTCATTTCTCCTGGCAACAAATACGTCCGGTGGCGCTCCTGATGCCCGGTCCCGTCCCACTGACCGGGCAAGAAATAAGAAAAGAAACAAGACATAGAAAATAAGAGAAAATAGTATGAAGAGGAACAAGACGAGACAACAACAACAGAAGAGTCGCAGAAAAAAGAGCAGACATGAGAAGAAAGACAGAAAACGGAACCCGAAGAAATTAGAATAATCGAAAGGAAGAGAGAAAAAAAAAAAAAAACACCAGAAGATACCCCGAAAACACAAGACAACAAGAAAGGTAAGAAAAAAAACAAAAACAAGAAAGAAAAAAAAAAAAAAAAAGACAGAAAAAAGACAACAAAACAAAGTACAATCAAAAAAATAAAAAAAAAAGATACAACAGAGGAAAAGACACATAAAGATGAAAAAAAACAGAAAAAGGAGAAAAAAAACTGAACCCAAAGAACCCACAAAGCCAAAGAAAAGAAAAAAGACAATAGACATACAGATAAAAGAGAAGAAACAGAAACAAAATAAGAAAACAAAAATACCATACGCCCAAGTACAAATCAACCACATGACACAGGGAACAAGATAATCAAAATCCTACAAGCAAGACCCACACATACAGATCACATCAGACGGAAAAGACTAAGAGAGAGGAAGGAAATAATGAGAAAAAAAAAAAAAAAAGACAGAAATAGAAATAGGGCAGCCACAAGAGAGATAAAAATAAAAGAGAGACGAAAAAAAAAAAGCAAAGAAAGAAAAAAAAAAACAGAACAATGAACTGAAAAGCAAATAATGTAACTAACTATGATAATATACCACTAAAGACCCCTAAATGAAATAAGAGAAACGTATACGACTAGAATATCGCGCATAAGAACATGAGATACAAAGAGCCCACACATACACAACGCAAGACACGAACAGAGAACCAACACAATTTAAAAGGAAACCAGAAATATACATACAGAGAAACCCGTAAAAAAGAATACAAAATACACACAATAGACCGCAAACACATAATCGGAAAAACCACAACAAAAAGAACCACAAAAATTAAGACAGAACAAATAACGAAATAAAAGACCGAAGAACATTACAGATTAATAAGACCACGACTCCCCAACAACAACAACAACAGCGTCAACTAACAACAGTAGCAGCAGCAGCCAACAAACAACAACAACAGCAGAGAACAACAACAACAACAACAACAACAACAACAACAAACAACAACAAACAACAACAACAACGAACGACGACGACGACAACAACAACAACAACAACAAACAACAACAACAACAACGACAACAACAACAAACAACAACAAAACAACAACAACAAAACAACAAAAAACAAAAAACAAAAAAAAAAAAAAAAAAAAAAAAAAAAAAAAAAAAAAAAAAAACAAAAAAAAAACAAAAGTTGGGGAGAAGCGCCCATCCAGCATCCCTGAAGGCCAGCCCCAGAGCCGTGCTAGAGAGGCATAGGAGGAAGCACTCCTACTGGACGCCCGGATTCATAGATCCTAAGATGCGCGCCCATCGTTCTGGGGTTCTTCCCTTCTCGTTGGGGGCGCCATCCGCTCCTGAGGCCAGCCCCCGGGCCCGTGCTGAGGGCATGGAGGAGCCTCCTCTGGACGGCCCGGATGTCATAGATGGGCCCAGTCGTTTTCTGGGTCCCGCGCAGCGTTGGAGCGTGGTCCACCAGGGCCTGCTGCGGGAGGCGTCGGATGTCTTGAGGCGCCTTGGGGATGAGGTCGCCGAGGTGGACAAGCGCGTCGGAGCTGAGGACCTGCGCCTCTCAAAGGAGTGGCGCAAGCTGAAGACTGCTGTCAACCTGAGCCGACGGCAGCATGAGGTCGCCTTGGAGAAAGCGGAGGCATCCCTAGCCACCGCTTACGAAGCGCGCGACCGTGCTTTGGAGGAAGCCCGAGATGCCGATCGCCGCCGGGTGGTGCCGAGGATCATGAACGCAAGCTCAAAGCCTTGAATGCAGCCCTCGAGTGCCAAGTGCGAGCTCGGAGGGCCGCCCTTGCCGCGGCTACGGCTGGTGACGGCCCTGCTGGCCTCTTGGCGCGGGAGGAGGCGTTGACTCTTGAAGCGATGAAGCTGGGCATGGAGCGCAAGCGCCTAGAGACGATGGAGCGCCAGGTGGTCGAGGCCGATGTCGAGCTAGACGGTCGAGAGGCCAAGGCGGCCCTAGAGATCCGGGTTTTATAGGAAGACTATTGCGGGAAGCTGGAACTCCACGAGGCTCGCTTTGTCGAGAAGGGCAACGAGCTGCGGAAGAAGATCGCCGCCCTCGAGGGGGAGCTGGCGGGCTCCAAGTGTCGTCCGCGGGCGTTAGAGACGGCTCGCTCTGCCTTGGAACGTCGTGCACGGGCGTCGAAGGAGGCTTGCGCGGCGGTCGAGCACCGCAAACAAGCGTCCGAGAGGGCCCGCGTCGCCGCGAGGGCAGAGTTGTCCCGCTTTTACCAGCGGGTGGAGGACATTTCTGCCTCCGCAGCCCTGAGCCCTGCTGAAGCCGCCCATGCTCGTGGAATGCGAAGGGTCTGCTCGGAGATGCTCGCAGCCTTGGGGAACAGGGCCAACGGAGCCTTGCGTGAGCTTCTTGGTTCAAGGGTCGACGATCCCCTGACAGCTGATGACGCTTGCTACCTCAAGTTCTTCAGCGAAGTGGTTGATCGTCTTGAGGGCCAGGTCATGATGGCGCGACAGCTTGTCAAGGAGCAAAGCCGCGACGTTCTTCAACGCGCGGTCACGTGCATCTTCGGGAATCTTCTTCGCCTTGACCCGCGCTCTGACTTCAGGGCCCTGCTGGAGCCCGTGCCCGATGTGGTTGCTGGCGACGTCGAGGCGTGGGTGAGTGACCATGTGGATGTGTTGGTGACGGAGCTTGTTCCGGCGGTTGAAGATGCACCAGCGTCCGAGGACGACGCCGACAGTCTTGTGGATGGAGCCGATGCTTAGCCCAGTCCTGCTCTTTTCATACAAGTTTTTGGACTATGGCCCTAGAGCCAGTCAAGATGAACATTATGTAATTTGAGCTTTTGACGATGTAAGGATGGGTTTGAGGACTCCCTTGTGACGTCCGCTCCTGAGGCCGGGGCCTCGGCCTATGTTGTGTTTTAGAGGGAGTGCCTGCCGACCCTGTTTGAGCGCGTTTCGTGAGTACTTGCGACTGGTGCGGGAGGATTGGCGGTCCGGCCGTGGGCCAGACAGGACATACGCACTGCGCCCCGGCCCTGCTCGCGAGGGGCGATCCAGTGGGGTCGCGGCTGCGGACAGCTTTAGCCAAAGGGGGGTTAAGAATGAAAAGAGCGAAAGAACTCAGCAAAACACGAACGAGAAACTTCCCCCCTTTATTTCAAATGCTAAACGCGCAGCCGCAAGCTCGGCTCCAGAAGGCAGATACAAAAGAGGCAAGGGCGAATGGCAAAAAGGAGGGGGACCGCGTTCGGCCCCTGAGCGGGTCTTCAGTCTTCTCCCTAACGCGGAGCGTAGGGCTATCACCGGTTGATGTGGGCATAGCCATTGGAGGGCAGTGTCGATGGCCAGCGCAGAGCATGGTACTTCCACTAAGACGTGGGTGGGAGCCCCCATGTGGCCCCAGGGCGGCGCTCAGGAGACTCCGGGGCGTGTACAGCCTCACTCATTATTACGTGAGAGTGTCACGAGGGGAGATCTTCTAACGTGCCCGCCCTTCACTTGAGGACCCCGCCCCGCGCTAGTCCGCTCCCGCCATGGGCCCACCCGAAGGTGGCGTTCATGAGGTGGGACACTGCGCATAGTGGGGGGATGAGACCTTAGCTATAGGCCCCCTGCCGAGCACCAGGCACACCGCTTACGCGACCTCCAGGCACGCTTCACTCTGAGGGGCTAACATCGGCCGGAAGCACGACGTCCTAAGGTGCGAGGGGGACCCGGCCCCGCTCATGCTCCTAATGGCCCCTGAGCTCTCCTGATCAGGGACAGACCCAGAGGGTACGGGGTCATGTGAGTGGGGGGATGAAGCCTCGGTCTTGGGCCCTCCTGACGTGCATAGGACGGGCTGGTGTACCGCCCCCCGACATACCCTCCACAGCCCGAGGGATGGCACGCCGGGAGGTGCGGCGTCTTGAGCTTTGAGCGGAGGGAGAGGAGGCCCCTCCCCACACACATCATACCCGCCGCCAGTGAGCCCCTGGCGAAATCTAGGGCGGGCTCGTGCGCGACGGGTCACGCATGAGGGGGCGAGGGCCTGGCCTGGGCCTTCTCTCCCTTTCTGTCTTCGAACGAGGCCTGGGGTGCCCCCCAGGCATCCTGAGACCATGGTGAAGTGTTGCTGGTCATGGCGGGCATCGCCTCTCGCAGGGCAGGGTCTGGGAGCACCCCGCCTGTGCGCCGGCCCACGCGATTGCTCGCGCGGGCGGGCGTTCCTCCTTCATTCCTGCTCCATAGCCATCGGTGGCGATGGCGGGGAGCTGATGGCCAGGGGTGCAGGGCCAGGTTCCTGTCCCCGCATTCCCGAGCCCCCGACCGTCGATGTCTTGTGGTGTCGGGCATCGGGTGCCGCCCAGAGACCGCTTTTGGATGGATCTTCGCCGTGGGCGGCGCCTTGATGCGGGTGGGCCTCTGGCAGCTGGACGGAGTCGTATGCAGGGTTGAGAGAATCGTACCCCACGTCCCCCTCGTAGGTCGTGGCTGGCCTTGCCCACACGGGCAACCGCGCGCGGTCGGGGCGGCCCCCAGTCTCTGGAGACGTTATGCGGAAGCAGAACGGCTCGGCCCCGGTGGCAGCGGCATCGAGGAGTTCGGCCACCCTGAGGGTCATGGCCGGCGTCGAGCAACTGGCATCTCAGTAGTTCCCTTGCTACTAGCAGCGCGGCCCTCATGTTTGCCGTCTCGCGCTGGTCCCGGGAGTTTGCCGTGGCGTGGCCGGCAGCACGCGCCGCCGCGCGGTTCTGGTGCCGCGTGGGCGGTGGAGGCTGCCGGTCTCCAAGCGGCGGGTCGGCGATGCTCATTGTGCCGTCGGCTCCAAATCAAGGCGGGGTGGCGGCGCGTCCCTTGGCCGAAGGGCGACGCTCGAGCGGTCCGAGCGCCACATCCTTCGGTGCGCGTCGGCTGCGCCTCCGCCATCAGAGGCGTCGAAGCTGGGGTAAGCCGGGTCGCTGGAGAAGAATGAGGCAAGGTCGTGGAGAGGCGAGATTTCGCCGCGCCCCCTACCTGGCACGCCAAATGTCGAATTCCGGGCTCCGCAAGACCCTTAAGATTCGAACACAGGGGTGTGACGAAGATCTCTCCCACTACACGTCTACCTAGCGCCTCGCTCTTCTCCTGGTGGTGGGAATGGAATGCAAGCAAGAAAACAAGTAGAGCACACAAGAGTTTACCCAGGTTCTGGCCACCTTGCGGTGTAAAACCCTACGTCCTGCTTTAGTGGATTGGCCTCACGAGGGCTCGAGTATGAACAAGTATAGTGGTTTCCTGAGCTCAGGAGGCGAGCTCAAGAAGGGTGAGGAGACGGATGTTCTTGCTCCTTTGCTAGTCTAAGTCCCAATGGGTCGATCCCCTCTATGATGGAACCCTAGCTACTTATATAGGCGGCCAGGGTCCTCTTCCCCTGAAATGTTTAGGCGGGAAGGGAATCCCACAACGGCCATTTGAGCGGGAACACAAGGACACTCCTATCCTGACAAAAGGTGGTCTTCGCCTGCAAAAAGGGGCAGGCGGTGACGCGGTGGTGGGCTCGGCGATGACATCCTTCCTGCCGTCCTTGCGGTCTTCGGTCTTGTTGCACCAAAGGGGAAACCTTTGTCTCGCCCCTCGGGAACCTGCGCCTGTGCGGTCTCCTTTGCACCGTTATGGAAACTGCGCCCGCTGGCGCGCGCTGGTGCCCGCTGGCACGGTTCGACATGGCTTGCGTCACTGCCTCCTCCTGAGGCAACCCTTGCCTTGAGATCTCCGCCCTCCTAAAGCAGCCTAGCCGAGGCCACTCTAGGGAGAGGTCTTGGTCGCCCCTCCGAAGAAGCCTAGGTGAGGCCGCTCCCTGAGGAGGTCTTGGCCATTCTCCTCGCGAGGGCTGGCCCCCTCGCGAGGGTCTTGAGAAGATGGTCGATCAACTGGGCCCTACCGGGCCGTACCAAGAACGCGACGTGGGCCGCAGACAGGCAAGTCTGGGTACCCTGGTTCCCAGTACGCCGACAAAGTAGTCTAATCACCCCCCCTCTAGACATACTTTTGATCCTACAAAGGAGCCTGAAAAAGAAGCGGCAGCAGCTTCAACCTGATCAAGACCTACTCAACGACAGGTGGACTAATGTCCTTGCAGTCAAGGAATACGGCCTCGAGCGCCCAACCAAAAGTTACCCGAAGTGCAAACTGCTACCTCAATTCGACGACGAGGCACTTGGGCCCGTACGATCAGCGCGTAACGCGGCTGACCGACCACCACGTGGCCGGGACAAAACGGCAACTCAAGCCGAACACCAGCCTATACTACCTCGCCGTAAAGGTAGGGACACAACAGCTTAGTGATATACATACGACATGTGGCAGGACCTAGAAAATAGAGCAGGTCAGACCAGATCGATCTACGGATCACGGGGGCATGCCCTGACATGCGATGGCTATCTAGTCGGACATGACAAGCATAACCACGTCTGGGCCGAAAACCACAGACGGACTCCATCCGAGCTACGCCGTGACCTGGCTTGATATAGAGGCGCCACACACCCCCTCTGCTTCACTGATAAAGTAATGGAGCATGAATTCCCAGAAGGGTTTAAACCCGTGAATATCGAATCATGCGATGGAATAACAGATTCCGCGGTATGGATTGAGGACTTTCTTCTCCATATTCATATGGCCCATGGTGATGATATTCATGCCATCAAATACCTCTCGTTAGAACTCAAGGGACCAGCTCGGCACTGGCTAAACAGCCTGCCAGAAAACTCCATTGGTAGCTAGGAGGACTTGGAAGACGCCTTCCGCGACAACTTCCAAGGTACTTACGTCCGACCTCCGGATGCCAATGACTTAAGTCACATAGTTCAACAGCCCGGAGAGTCAGCCAGGAAATTTTGGACCAGGTTCCTAACTAAAAAGAACCAAATCGTTGACTGTCTAGATGCAGAAGCCCTAGCGGCCTTTAAGCATGGCATCCGCGACGAATGGCTCGCCCGACACCTCGGCCAAGAAAAATCGAAGTCCATGGAAGCCCTCACGGCACTTATGACCCGCTTTTGCGCGGGCGAAGATAGCTGGCTAGCCCGTAGCAAAAATAAATCAAGTGAACCTGGCACCTCCGAAGCCAGAAATAGCAACAGCAAGCCCTGACGCAACAGACACAAGCGTCGAAGCAACGGTGACAATACCGATGACACGGCGGTCAATGCCGGATTCAGTGGCTCCAAGACCAGCCAGCGGAAGAAGACATTTAAAAGAAACAATCCGGGCTCATCTAGCTTGGACCGCATACTTGATCGTCCATGTCAGATCCATGGCACCCCCAATAAACCAGCCAATCATACCAACAGAAGCTGTTGGGTCTTTAAACATGCCGGCAAGTTAAATACCAAGAACAAGGAGAAGGGGTCACAAAGTGAGGACGACCGCGAGGAGCCCCATCCGCTGAACACAGGGGGACAGAAGAAGTTCCCCCCAGGTTAAAACGGTGAGCATGATATACGTTACCCATATCCCCAAGAGGGAGCACAAATGCGCGCTCAGGGACGTCTACGCGATAGAGCCAGTCGCCCCAAAATTCAACCCATGGTCGTCCTGCCCGATCACCTTCGACCGCAGGGACCATCCGACCAGTATCCGTCATGGCGGTTCAGCCGCACTGGTCCTTGACCCAATCGTTCATGGATTCCACCTCACGCGAGTCCTCATGGACGGCGGCAGCAGCCTCAATCTGCTCTATCAGGATATACTCCGCAAGATGGGCATCGATCCATCAAGGATCAAGCCCATAAAAACTACCTTTAAAGGAGTAATACCAGGTGTAGAGGCCCGCTGCACGGGCTCAATCACATTGGAAGTCGTCTTTGGATCCCCGGACAACTTCCGAAGCCAAGACTTGATCTTCGATATCGTCCCCTTCCGCAGTGGCTATCACGCACTGCTCGAAAAAACTGCATTAGCTCGATTCAATGCAGTGCTACACAATGCTTATCTCAAACTCAAGATGCCCGGACCACGCGGTGTCATAACAGTCAATGGAAACACCGAACGCTCCCTCCGTACCGAGGAGCACACAGCGACCCTGGCAGCGGAAGTACAGAGCGGCCTTATCAAGCAGAATTTTAATTCAGCGGCCAAGCTCTCGGACACTGTCAAACGAGTCCGGACTACTCCGTAGCTTGACAGTCCAGCTCGTCAGGAGTTCGACTAGCAATTTGGTCTTTGTCTCAGTCCCGACCAAATGGCGGTGTACGTACCGCGCGTACATAATTCCGCACTCAAAATACCATGGGCATAGACGGAGGCATAACTCGATTGTGGTCCATAATACGACTAGACCTTTCCCAGACACACATTCTTTCCCTTTTCCTTTTTTTCTCTTTTCTTTTCCACATGCCCCTCACAACGGCCTGATCATCGATCCTTTTGAAGGATGGATATACCAAGGCAGCAAGTAGCATACACGGGTGGGGGAATCTCTAGGTGGTATTCTTGACAATCACTCTACCTATGTTCAGGACCCGCATACAGCTCCCCCTTGGTCTCAGCATGTTAAATAGCCTTATTACTTACTGCACTATTCGTACAAATACGCTTCGACGTATTAATCAAATTATAATGGAAACAGTTTGCGGCCCAACTTATGTGGCACCGGCTTACTACTTCATTTTTTCCGCTATTCTTATCGATTTCACCCGTACACTTTGGTACGCTTTAATTCGCCAGGGGCTTCATTGCGCTCCATACTACGGCAACAAAGTCCAAACACTTTTTACAGTATAGTTCGGCACCCCGAATTTAGCAATATATGCATTAGCTCCGAATCATGTCTTTGGTCAATAGTTGGGTTGCCCGGCTCCTGTGCTTACTACCTTACGTTCCATCCTATCGGCTAGGGTAGTAAAGGGAGAACTACTGCGATTGTGTTTCTCGTTCATCTAGGTAAACACCTCAGTAGAGAAAGCCGAAAACTGACTGTCATGATGCAGCGAGAGCTGGTCAGCTATTCGGAGGTTAAAATCTCTTGCGATTTTCCCCGCATTATGCGATGGATCGGCCTCCACCCGATCAGGTCCTACAACACCCTAGTCTGGATTAACAAATACTAACTAGTGGTTGCGCCTACATTTCTATTATCAAACTCCCATTGCTAAGTGGGGGTGATAAAGCCACATAGTCCGATTGCCTGGTTCGTTGCGCTAAACACCTCCTTCAAGGACCAAATTCTTGGATCAAGAGTGTTTAGGTTCCAACCCGAACACCCCCGTACTACCTACATGGGTGCTGAAGCCGACGACTGGCCAACTCTCAGATTTAATAAAACGGCCGCATAGGAGGCAAAATTTTAAACAAACAACAAGCATTATATTACATATCAGCTTTGTTTCATAATACAGGACGGGATAACATGAATGCCTTCATTCAAAGATAATGTCTTTTGCACACTGGACCTCCACAATGCGGGATCCCTTCAGGACATCATCAAAATATCGCTCGGGCGTGCAGTGCTCCTTGCCCGTGGGTGGTCCCTTGGTCGCGAGCTGGACGGCATCCATCTTCGCCCACTGCACCTTGACACAGGTGAAGTCCATCCGCGCACCTTCAATGCAGACCGACCGCTTGATGGCGTCAAGCCGAGGGCAGGCATCGACCAGCTGCTTCATGAGCCCGAAATAGCTACTGGGTATGGCTTCGGCGGGCCATAGACGGATTATCAAATCTTTCATGGCCGATTCGGCCACCCTATGTAGTTCGGTTAGCTATTTCAGCTAATCGCTAAAGGGCACCGGATGCTCTGGCGCAAGGTATTGTGACCAGAACAACTTCTCCTTTCAGCTCCCCTCTTCGGCTTGGAAGAACTCCGCAGCATCAGCAATACTGCATGGCAGATCCGCAAACGCTCCTGGAGAACTCCAAATCCGGGTCAGTAAGAGCTGCCTTTTCTTCAATATTTGCTCTGCATAATAAAGGCCTTACCCGCCGCGATTTTCCTAGCCTCCTAGATTTCCTGGAGGTCGCCCTGGGCTTCAACCCGGGCCTCTTGTGCTCTTTGGTGGGCCTTAGCAAGTTCGGACTCTTGGTTCGCAATATTGCGCTCCATGGACTCACATTTCTTTACAGCGTCCTGGAGCTCCTGCTGGACCTCCCCGACCCTCGCCTCGTGTTTTTCGTGGGTGGCTTGTTCCTTTTTCCGCTCTCTTCTGGGCCTCGGCCAGTGTGCTCTTGAGGGTCTCCACCTCGGTCGCAGCTCCTGCGAAATATCATGATAACATGATCAACACAAACAATTCATATCTTTCTAGATTTGAATAGGCCATTGCATACCTTGCTTGTCCTTTAGTTGTTTTTTCACACAGCCGAGCTCTTCCTCGGCCAGCTCCAAACCCTGCTTCAGTTTGGAGACTTCGGCAGAATGGGAGGTCATAGCCAGCATCGACGCCTGCTTATTCACATAGACATGCATGGTTAGTCTCCTGGAAAAATTATTTGATCCTCTGTCTGGCTTCCCTTTTCGAGCACCGGACAGAGTCTCAAGGGCTGCTGCCTATACTGTGACATCCTTTTTTGCATAATTACGTCGCATACCTCAAAGCCTGTTAGAAGGCTGGTCCAGGCTTCGGTCAGTCCGCTCTTAGCGGACTAAACTCTCTCAACCACCGTACCCTTGAGGATACGGTGTTCCTCAACAATGGAAGCACTTTGCAGTGCTTCCAGTAAAGTATCTGGTACCTCTGGATGGATAGAGGTCACCGGCGGAATAGGTGCACCTCCTTCTTTTGAAGGTGGCTGCTTGCCTGATTCCGGAGCTGTATTGGCCTCCAGAATAGTATTCGGCCGGGGGCCGAATTGGATATGGCCCCCATCGCCAGTAACAGGGGGATTTGCTCCCCCATGTGTCCGGCGGCCAAGGTATCACCCTCTGGCGCCACCCGACGGCTTCCTGTACCTCTCCCTGTCCTGGGAAGGTCCTTCGGGACAACACCTCGGCGTCGTCTGTGGCCTTGGGAGACGAGGCCGCCGGAAGTGACCCGTTGTCCATCACTTTTGGATCCAGCGAATTCCTCGGAGATGAGGATCGTTGTGGGCAGGCGTGGGCCGGGCTGCAGCACATGATTCGACATATTAAAACCACGAAGTAAAAAGTGGGATATATGTGTATATAAATGCCTTTGAGTACTTACGATTCAGCCAGGGGCTTCTCCCTGGGGCACCACTCGGAGCTGTTATCACTGTCCAACGCGGAGTTATCCGCGAGGGAGACCCTCCCCTTCTTGGACGCCTCTGCCTCCGGATCCATGGAGGCTGTCCTTTTCTTCCTTCCCCCTCAGAGGGAGAGTTTCTTTCCTCCTCCTCCTCGTCTTTCTCGGTGGCGGGGGAGGAGTGGGTTTCGGCGTCTTCGGATGTCATGTCCGAAGTGCCTTTACGGTGAAGGACGCTTTTCCCGCCTGGCCGTTCTTCTGGGCCTTCTTCTCCGACGCCTGGTAGGGCGCCGGAACCAGCATCTTCGTCAGAAGTGGGATTAATGGGTTTTCTGGCAATGGAGCCAGACACTGGATCCGCTTCGCCTTCCTTGTCCAGCCCTAGAAAGACACATGGGGAAGCTTAGACATCTTCCTTGAATGTACAGGTGAAGGATACACCTTGAAATACGAAAAACATACCGAACTGGCAGGATGGGTCAGGTTGTACCCACAGTCCTCGGTCGTCTTCGGCCACGTCTGATTGGCCTTAAAAAGCACCTTCCAGATGCCTTCGTGTGTAACGCTGAAGAACTGTTGCAAGGTTTGGTGCTTGGCCGGATCGAACTCCCACAAATTGCAAGTTCGGCTATGGCCGTATTTACTTTCTTGCACCCTGGCCATTGTACGTACGTGTACATGCTACGTGCGCGCCTCTACATCGACTAGTATGTACGTAGAAGTTCGCGACCAGAATGACAACGCTACATACGCTTCGACCAGGTGGGTCCCGACTGTCAGGCACTTCCTTTGCGTGCGAAGATGTAGCTGGTGGGTCCTAGCAGTCAGGGGCGCGAATCGTTTTTTTGCCCAGACACGCTTCCTTGCGTGCGAAGATGTAGCTGGTGGGTCCCAGCAGTCAGGGGGAAACGTTTTTTTCACGAAATACGGTGGCCCGTCCGGTGGGTCCCCGCTGTCAAGTGGAGGAATAATTATTTTGCGCGTAATAAGGAGGCACTTCCTTGCTGCGGCCGTGGACCCAACTGTCAGCCTCTCCACGTACAGTACTCTTCCGATGGAAGTCGTTCCTTGACCACGTTGACCACGCCGCGCCGAGAGCACCAGGGCGGTGGACGACGGCGAGGCCTAGGAAGGGGACGACGGAGCCGGGGAAGACGCGCAGTGGAAGCCGCGCGGAGAGGAGTACGAGGGTTCACTGGTTCGGCTGCGGTGTGAGGCTGCCATCGCCGCAAGGCCTGGCCAGCGGTGGGAATAGTAGGGGGCGGTGAGGCCTCCGCGGCAGCACAGCCGGCCACGGGAGGCAGGAGCATGCGACGACCGGCGCTGCTTTGGGCGGCTGGAGCAAGAAGACCAGAGGTTGAAGAAGCACTACGGCCAGTTGGATGGACATCGTACGGTCACTGGAGCTAGAATCGTTCATATTGACTAAGTTGACAAAGCACTCCATCCCCGTCAACTTAGTAGGCCCACAAGTCAGCCACCCACCAAGGTGGGTCCCAACTAGCAGGGGGAGTATTCATTTTTTTGTGCGTAATAAGGAGGCACTTCCGGTGGGTCCGAGCTGACAGCGGGGGAACGTTTTTTTCGCGAAATACGTGGCCCGTCCGGTGGGTCCCAGCAGTCAGGGGGAAACGTTTTTTTCGCCAAATACGGTGGCCCGTCCGGTGGGTCCCTGCTGTCAGGTGGAGGAATAATTATTTTCCGCGTAATAAGGAGGCACTTCCTTGCGGCTGCCGTGGACCCAGCTGTCAGCCTCTCCACGTACAGTACTTCCGATGGAAGTCGTTCCTTGACCACGTTGACCACGCCGCGCCGAGAGCACCAGGGCGGTGGACGACGGCGAGGCCTAGGAAGGGGACGACGGAGCCGGGAAGACGCGGCAGTGGATGCCCACGCGTAGAGGAGTATGAGGGTTCACTGGTTCGCTGCGGTGTGAGGCTGTCGTCGCCGCAGAATAACAGGGGGTGTGGGTGAGTAGAGGGATGGCCTGGCCAGCGGTGGGAGTAGTAGGGGGCGGTGAGGCCTCCGCGCATCAGCCGGCCACGGGAGGCAGGAGCACGAGGCACGACCGGCGCTGGTTTGGGCGGCTGGAGCAAGAAGACCAGAGGTTGAAGAAGCACTACGGCCATTGGATGGACATCGTACGGTCACTGGAGCTAGATCGTGCATATTGACTAAGTTGACAAAGCCCTCCATCCCCGTCTACTTAGTAGGCCCACAAGTCAGCCTGCCACTATACTGGGTCCCAGCTAGCAGGGGAGTATTCATTTTTTTGCGTAATAAGGACGCACTTCCTTGTGTGCGAAGATATAGCTGGTGGGTCCGAGCTGTGAGCGACGGTAACGTTTTTTTCACGAAATATAGAGGCCCTTTCGGTGGGTCCAGATGTGAGGTGGAGGAATCATTATTTTGCGCATAATGAGGAGGCATTTCCTTGTGTGCGGCTGTGGACCCAGCTGTCAGCCTCTCCACGTACAGTCCACTTCAGATGCTTGTCAGTCGTTGACCACATTGACCAGGCCGCGCCGAGAGCACCAGGGCGGTGGACGACAATGAGGCTTAGGAAGGGAACGACACGGAGGCAGGGAAGACTCGGCAGTTGTTTCCCACGCGGAGGGTAGTACTATGGTATGAGGGTTTACTGGTTCGGCTGCCGTTGCCAGAGAATAACAACAGGTGTGGGTGAGTAGAGGGATGGCTAGGCCAGCGATGGGAGTACGGTGGGGCGGTGAGGCCTGCGCGGCAGCACGACCAGCCATGGGGAGAAGGGAGCAGGCAGTCCCGCCGACGCTTGTTTGAGCGGCTGGAGCAGGAAGATCAGAGATTGAAGAAGCACGCTGGCTGTTGGATGGACATCCAATGGCCACTGCTTGTGCGTCAACCTTTTTTTAGGAAAGCCTCAAATCTATGGAAAACAGCATACAGCCCATCTGCCATTATTTCTAATAATTTGCAGCCCATTTGCTAATTCTTAAGGATTTTTTGGAGCCCATATTCTTTTTGTTAGCATTACAGCCCATATTGTGGCCACGGTTAAAAAATTATACGAAATTTTGCATATTTCGGTGCGGTCCGAACTGTTTTTAATCCCGAAATTTCGAGTCACATTCAAACTGATTTTAGAAATAAATGTATATCAATATAAAAT
The DNA here is from genome assembly GCF_003073215.2 of Triticum urartu. Taxonomy (NCBI): domain Eukaryota; kingdom Viridiplantae; phylum Streptophyta; class Magnoliopsida; order Poales; family Poaceae; genus Triticum; species Triticum urartu. Next base: position 233,187,096 of record NC_053028.1, read on the forward strand.
CCAACAAATTGACCACGCATAAGAATTAATGCAATTTGAAATCTCAAAATGAAAAAAAGAAATTTGAAAGTAATTGTCGGTATTATGTGTTTTAAAAATGTACATCCCATTTCTCATTACTGATAGGCCATTTTCTCGTCCAGCCGAATGAAGCTCTCCTCATCTTGAAAGATTTGCAGCCCAACAGGCCTGACAAAGCGACTTACTTGGCAAATCACAAAAAACTTGGGCTAGCTATTTTCAGAAAGAAAAAAAACTACTGGGCTAGTCTGTGGTAAACATAAAATAGAAGGTTGTCTAGACAGGCCAGAGTGCCCCGCACAGCCTAGTTGACACCCTGCTTCCGTCTCAAAAACAAATTAGATAAATGCCACTCCAATTATTCCGATTCATAAAAATTCCACTGCAATTTCCAAACTTTGAAAAATGCCACTGCAATTTTTGCAAACTTTGGAAAACGCCACTCCAGACTTCAAAAAATGCCACTGGAAATGGCATGAAATGGCATTTTTCAAAGTTTGGAAATTGCAGTGGCATTTCTCAGAAACACCAGATTTGGAGTGGCATTTATCAAATTAACCCAAAACAAAAATAACTTGGCGAGCTGCTGGGTCCCTGGTGCCAGCCGCTCGTTGTGCAATTCTCTCGTTTATTGACTACGTTGACAATGACATGGGACCCAGATGTCAGAAATCCATTAGGAGGAGCCATTTTTTCATTGGCTTGAAATTAGGAGGCACTTCCTTGCGTACTGCCACGACCTTGGCGGGTCTCTGCTGTCATCCTCTCCACGTACAATCATCTCCTGATTGTGTACGCGTCAACTTGGTAGGCCCACAAGTCAGCCTCTAAACCCGTGGAGGACAAATACAACCCATTTAAAAAAATAACAGCCCATTCCATACGTTCAAACGGAAACTTCAACATTCAGAGCAAAGTAACATGTCTGGTCCACATATAGAGTACTGAACTTCCACGTTGACAACCATCAAAGCTAAGTTAACTATCTACTCCCACTAATACTCTAGTAGCGTACAAGTACTAACTTACTCATAGCTAACTAGACGATGCCGGCCGCCATCTGCGGTACATGCTAAACACCGGCACCGGCGTCCTCCGCCTCGCCTCGGACTTGCCAGAGGTGCGATAGGGCGCGTTGCTCACGCGTGTTAGCCCTTTCCATGCCGGCGTGGTCCACCGAAGCCTCGGCTTCTAAGGGGGAAACCCACTTGACGACCTGGTAGTAAAAATCGGCATCATGAACGCGTGCGTGCCCGACAGCCTCTAGGGCTATTTTCCGGGCGCCAGCCTCCACGTAGTCGGCCCAGTTGCGGGTGCTCTGCTCGCGACTCAGAGCGTCGATGTGCTTCTGCTCCATGTCCCGCTAGCGGCGCAAATCGGCGATACGCTGCTCCTCCGCCAAGCGGTCGCGCTCCAACAACTCCTGCTCCTCCACCAGGCGGTCGCGCTCCAACAAGTCCTCGATCTCCGCATTGCCATCTAAAGACCGATAGAATGCCTCCTCCCTCCGTCTGCCTTCCGGTGAAAACCCGAACACTAGTTCCGGAAGTGACCGCCTCCGGCCTCGCCTATCCCGGACGGGTGGGGGCATGACAGATGTGGCAAGAGCGAAGATAAGTGGCGAACAACATCGGGTCGGTGGGGGCTTATGAGGATAGGGCGATTTGGGTCACGGTGCCACCATAGAAGGCCGGGAAACAGTACTTATAGGCGGAAGGTAGCGCGATGGTCATCGGAATTCAATGCATAATTAAGCAGGCATGGCTTAGTGCGCCAGCTTGCCGTGGAAAACTAGAGAAACTGAAATTATGACTATGTCGTCCCGTCCCGTCTGTTCTGGGTCGCACGCCGGCATGATGGTCAAACGAGTGCACTCGAATCATCTCCCTCCTTGTCAATAATGATTCCACCGATTTAAAAGGCCCGCAACAATTAAAGCGCATCTTTTTTCGCATCAGTTAGCTGCCTTAATTATGGCCGGCTGCATGCAGGCACTCAAAATCGCTTGCAGCCAGAACACGGAGCAGCATGCAACGAGTCGCAGCCGAGGGCATTAGTTGATGAACTTTAGCTGGGAGATAAGGCATTTGTGAACGTTTTCGCTGGCAGTTTCTTCAGATTCGCATGGCATTTTCTTCAGAGTAGCTTGTCAGTTTCTTCAGAGGTAGGCATTTTTATTCAAAAAACTTCCACTTCGGATCTTGCGTCGCAACTAAAACTACCAGGAGCGCATTAGTAGGCTAGCTAGTGATCGATCAGTAACTGGTAAACAAGAGCGAACAGATATAAGGAACTGTTAATGCATCTCAATGATTCACAGATCATATACAAATATGTAGCTCCAAAAGCAAAGATCAGCCTCAACTAAAACCAATAGAACGATTCCCATACATAAGATCAACATGTTAATGCATCTCAATGATTCACAGATCATATACAAATATGTAGCTCCAAAAGAAAAGATCTAGAAAGAACATATGTTCTTCCTGTTGGAAATATGCCCTAGAGGCAATAATAAATTAGTTATTATTATATTTCCTTGTTCATGATAATCGTTTATTATCCATGCTAGAATTGTATTGATAGGAAACTCAGATACATGTGTGGATACATAGACAACACCATGTCCCTAGTAAGCCTCTAGTTGACTAGCTCGTTGATCAATAGATGGTTACGGTTTCCCAACCATGGACATTGGATGTCATTGATAACGGGATCACATCATTAGGAGAATGATGTGATGGACAAAGACCCAATCCTAAGCCTAGCACAAGATCATGTAGTTCGTATGCTAAAGCTTTTCTAATGTCAAGTATCATTTCCTTAGACCATGAGATTGTGCAACTCCCGGATACCGTAGTAGTGCTTTGGGTGTACCAGACGTCACAACGTAACTGGGTGACTATAAAGGTGCACTACGGGTATCTCCAAAAGTGTCTGTTGGGTTGGCACGAATCAAGACTGGGATTTGTCACTCCATGTGACGGAGAGGTATCTCTGGGCCCACTCTATAGGACATCATCATAATGTGCACAATGTGATCAAGGAGTTGATCACGGGATGATGTGTCGGAACGAGTAAAGAGACTTGCCGGTAACGAGATTGAACAAGGTATCAGGATACCGACGATCGAATCTCGGGCAAGTATCGTACCGCTAGACAAAGGGAATTGTATACGGGGTTGATTAAGTCCTTGACATCGTGGTTCATCCGATGAGATCATCGTTGGAACATGTGGGAGCCAACATGGGTATCCAGATCCCGCTGTTGGTTATTGACCGGAGAGTCATCTCGGTCATGTCTGCATGTCTCCCGAACCCGTAGGGTCTACACACTTAAGGTTCGGTGACGCTAGGGTTATAGAGATATTAGTATGTGGTTACCGAATGTTGTTCGGAGTCCCGGATGAGATCCCGGACGTCACGAGGAGTTCCGGAATGGTCCGGAGGTAAAGATTTATATATGGGAAGTCCTGTTTTGGTCACCGGAAAAGTTTCGGGTTTTATCGGTAACGTACCGGGACCACCGGGAGGGTCCCGGGGGTCCACCAAGTGGGGCCACCAACCCCGGAGGGCCACATGGGCTGTAGGGGGTGCTCCTTGGCCTACATGGGCCAAGGGCACCAGCCCCAAGAGGCCCATGCGCCTAGGGTTTGAAGAGGGGAAGAGTCCCACAAGGGGAAGGCACCCCTAGGTGCCTTGGGGGGAAGGGAATCCTCCCTTGGCCGCCACCCCAAGACCCATCTAGGGCTGCCGCCCCTCTAGGGGTGGGAACCCTAGAGGGGGCGCACCCTCCTCCCCTTCCCCTATATATATGAGGCCTAGGGGCTGCCCAATACACGCGATCTGATCTCTGCTGTTGGTGCAGCCCTCCCTCTCTTTCTCCTCATATCTCGCGGTGCTTGGCGAAGCCCTGCAGGATTGCCACGCTCCTCCAGCACCACCACGCCGTTGTGCTGCTGCTGGATGGAGTCTTCCTCAACCTCTCCCTCTCTCCTTGCTGGATCAAGGCATGGGAGACGTCACCGGGCTGTACGTGTGTTGAACGCGGAGGTGCCGTCCGTTCGGCACTAGGATCATCGGTGATTTGGATCACGACGAGTACGACTCCATCAACCCCGTTCTCTTGAACGCTTCCGCTTAGCGATCTACAAGGGTATGTAGATGCACTCTCCTTCCCCTCGTTGCTGGTTTCTCCATAGATAGATCTTGGTGACACGTAGGAAAATTTTGAATTTCTGCTATGTTCCCCAACACTTCCTACTAACATGGATGCTTCTCTTGGCCAACATTCAGAGACTGAAAGACAAATTTGTTTCTGAAGACTACAATTCCTCTTGCAAATGTAAGTTGTTTCACCAACAGCTAGAACCATGAGAATGAACCACACATGATGGAGGAACATCCACTGCAATATGAATTGGTCTTCTCTCGAGGCGAGACTATTTTCGGAATACAAACTTTAGCTTAGGCAAAATGATACCCATTGTATAATCAAACCAAAGCAATGAAGCACCTAGTGTTGGCCAATAAATAGTACAATACTACTTTTCTGCAGTCCATGAAGTGACTATTCAATCTTTCTGTGTCTATTTTCAAATGGCACTGCATGCAGTGACTATACTATTCTCTTGTGTAGTTCAACCAAAATTGTTGTCACTTTGTGTTTGCCAAATAGCAACAGGCAGACATCTCTGTCTGCACAAATATCAAGAAGCTAGTAAACATATACCCCACCTTGTATTTTCGGTTTAAACATGTCTCTTCCGCTTAGCATCTGTCATGTTTTGCACTGGACAATTTGATACAGTCATGTTTTGCCTTGGACAAGTTCATACTAAATTGATTTGCTTGTTCAGAGCAGAAATATAGCGCCTATTCTTCATCAGACCAAGGATATCCATGTTCGCAGTGATGGAAGAGGTGAAATCGATACAACCGAAATTGAGCATCCAATCATTGAATCTTGTCCTGCACCTCCAATGTAGGTCCACCCTGCCAATAAATTCACATGCAAACCACTAGTATTACTATCTAATGACAGTACAAAAAGAGTAGCAAGATAGTACCAAACCATGTACCTTCTTAATGAACAGCTCATAGTGCCACCAATTGGATATAAAGGTTTGGAAGAAAACATGCTCCTAATGTTGAACCAGTTGAACTTTTTGTGCAGTTCCACTAAAATCGAGCATCCCTATTTGCATAGATATTGTAAGTATGATTACTATAAAAGTGGCACTAGTTGAAGCATAGACTCACAAATATAAGCATTCCAATTTCTTAATAGGAAAATATAGCAAGACTGTTTCTAACCACTTGTTTGAAGGAATAAATAAGGCAACATCGGCTGATGTCAGAAAGGCATATATAGTTCTTTCTGAAAGAATGATCGATTCCCGACCTTTCCTCTTTTTTAAGCATATTTTGTGCAGTTCAACTAAAATAAAATGCCATCACCGCCTTGACAATTCAATGACACTGTACAAAAGGAAATGACTTGGCATTACATCATGATGTCAGGTATGTATTCGACAGGCATTAGAGACAAACTTACAGACCTCCTCCGATAACATAAGGAACATTAATTTTAACAAAGGTGTGACTAGCTTTACCAGGATAATTTGAGTGAAATCTACACCCTCTGTTCCTTAATATAAGACATTTTCGCAGTTCAGTTTAAAGTACCTAAACGTCTAGTATTTAGAAAAACGGGTAGTAGTTTTCTTGAGCACATATCTGGGAAAGCTTGCCACACTTTATTTATGTCCATACGCTAATGCAAAACCATTCGAAATTTTGAATACTACAAATATACACTAACCCAGTGGCTAGTGCAATAGTAGAGTAGTTATTTTATTACAGGGTACACTACAATGGTTTTACTGAATAGATTTCAATAAACTCTGGCACTAGAAGATTTCTATAAAAATTAACAATACAAAATGTAAAGGTAACACGTTTTAGCATTGGTATACTAGTTGTGCATGAGCATTAAACCAAATACAAAAGTATGAAGGTAACTAGCATTATTAACTAATGACAGTATAAAAAAATTGCAAACCATGTACCTCCAAGGTAAATATCATTTCGAACTCGGGGGGACCTTCAAAATTGCTATCCTAATCTTGATAATCGATCAAACATAAAAACTTGATCGAACGAATCAAGAGAACAACCGGAGGAGGAGGTGCCCACTCTTGACCTTTCCTCTTGTCTTCATAATTTTTTGTGTAGTTTAACCAAAAAAACGACATCAGCACCTTGGCATTTTGGTGACGTTGTACAAAAAAATTAACTTATCTCATGAAAGTGAGGTATGTAATCTATAAGCATTAACAGTGCAAAAATCTGAAGGTAGTAACAAGTTTGATCGTTGGTATACTGGCTGTGCAACAACATTAGAATGACTTAGCTGAAAAATCTTTAATACATCCACAATCAATAGCTAACCCTGAAATAATCCAGTGACATTAAATGGCATTGCTTAAATTTATCGGTGGCATTACACTGAGTGCGGCATTAGTTAAATGTGGCATCACTTTAGCAGTAGCATTACTTGACTTGACTGCTGGCGTTATACTAACAGCAAAAAAGTGACAATAAGAGCATGGGAGGCCCATTCGGACAGTGGGTGCACCAGTACGATGTACCTCCACGGACGCATAGAGTGGTGAGGGAGGTATGGTTGCCCAGAGCAACAAATATCCAGGCAGCATATGTGGATTATGTCCCATTTTTGTTATGTTTAGCCACATTTTTCCTATGTGAAGACAACAAACCGATCGACCTGGTCATTCTCTATTGTGTTGTCATGCCTTTCTACCCTTCTTCAACCAAGAGACATGAGACTTGTTCCTTAGCTACTGATTTTCCCCTTTTCAACCTAGATGCGGGTTCGATGCCTCCTCTCTCGGACAGTACAGTCGCCCTTCCTTTCCTTATTCAACCCAGACAAGGATTAGTCTGCATGAAGTAGGGTTTCCATTAATAGTGCAAATTAAGGTTTTCGTCCGCATGACCAACAGAGCAGAGGATAGCAAATTGGGAAGATGGTGGAGGGGCAATAGAATAAGGGTATGGTTTGAAAAGAGGTAGCATACCTGAGGGTTAGCGGGAAGTGGCTTCGCTCGTGGTCATCGTCCTCCGCACGCACTACGGCATCGAGCTTGGGGACGGAGGCCATCCCGCGCAGGCGCTAGGTCTGAGAGGACGGCCTTGTCGTCAGTGCATGACCTCGCTCGCGGACGACGAGTGCATCAACACTGCACGTCCTTTTCTTCCCTGGCGGATCTGTGAGCACCGGTGAGGTGGGAGAGAGAGGCCATATTTTTTAGATCTGGAGAGAGGGTGATAGTGTGAGAAGCAAGTGGGCAGCCCTTAGCAAGAAAGCTCTGAAGCTCTAGCCTATATATCTTTTTTATACTACTAGTACTAGAGGTGGAGTAGTGGTAGAGTAGTTTATATTCTCTCTGCAAACAGTACCAGTTAGTCATGCTTCAAAACTGAACGGCACGCCATTAAAAAAATAAAGTCGAGAAATAATACGGCACTTCGGGCCAACGCGGCCAGATCACATTTTGCACGAGAAATTACACACCATGTTTCGTTGACATGTGGTCCCATTCCAACATGTCGGTGAGATGACGGTGAGTCCTTTTGTACAATTTCTGAAAGGATGTGTAGGCCGGGGCGCCTCTTCGTGTACCGTGGCAAACTGGCAACTATCCACCGACTCTTCGCCTTTCCCTCTCGATTTGGAACTGCTGTCGCATGCTCTTCCTCCCTCTTCCATTTGCCTTCACCCTTCCTTCTGCCATTGTTCGATCATCTTCTCCATGGAGGGAACAAGCCGAAAACGACCCCGTTATTCTTGCCCCGATCTGAAAGATGATGTGGTGGGGGAACTCATTGATCGGTGCGATGTCATCACCTCGGCTAGCATGGCAGGTTCGTTCAAGAACATTCTCGACTCAACTAATAACATCATTACAAGGAACCCAAGGGTCCAGGAGCGGTTTGATCTCCCTTATCTTCTTCGCTATAAGCATGTTCGCATGGGCGCGGACGAGGGAGGCCTCGCCTTGTGCAAGTTGATGTCGCTTGATAATGATACGTGTGATGTCAAGATGCCATTGCTTAAGGGTAAGGCCTAGGCTGGCGCAAATGGAGATTGGTTTATTTATATTGGGTACAATTGCAAGTGGGAACTTGTGAATGTGTATACTCATTAGCGGATTCCACTTCCAAAAATCTCAGAGTGCCCTGAGGTTGAGCACACAGATTATCTACGTACGTTCAAATACGATCATGGTGGCTGTCGTCTACGGAAGATAGCAATTGTCGAGTTCCCAACCGCTCTTGGAATTACGAGAACTATGAAGTTGTTGCTATATTCGACAAGCTTGTTGCCATCGTTACTGATTCCACGGTTCGTCCATGGACATTGTTCAAAAATCAGTTTTTGTACATGGATGATGAGTACTATGATGCAATTAAATACGAGGATCTTGTGTTTGCTTCCACCACTCGTGGCATTGTTTTTGCATGGGATCCTCATTGTTTCGGTACGTTTGTCTTCCACCGTAATTATAATTGTTTCATCCACATGCATGCGGGTTAGCAAGTTTTCGTTTACTAATTAACATTCTTCTTGTGTTTCCAAGGTCCTGTGAACATTCCACCACCTATACTTGAAAAATTTTATAACCAAGGGGGAGATGACGATGGTGATGATCACGATCATGAGGATGAGCAGGACTTATATACTCAGTGGCGGCTGGCAACTAATTCCGATGGATCACCTCTTCTTGTCTGTATATAGTGCACTGAGATTGTTACTACTGAGGGGCCACGTGTTGTCTCCCATGGTCGCCCTCTCCGGACCTATTCCAACACCCGTTGCAGGGTATTTGGGAAGGATACTAGTGTGCTAGCGCCAGCACCTTCTCCCTGGTACAGTATTGATAGTCTTGGAGCAAACTCGCTCTTCCTTGGACCAAACTATCCAATGATGGTTAAAGGCGATCCAGCTACTGTTGACACAACGTTACTACCATTTATGAGAAGCAGCTGTATCTATACCTTAGACATTGCGGTGGTTCCCTACTCTGCTCCTGATATATGCCGCTTTAGCCTGGATGATCAGTCCTGCGTTGCTCTCGATATTGACAATAGATGGCCCTTCCCAGAGCACCTGTGGTTCAAAGCAAGCATTTCCAACGCCAAGGGTTGGTTGAGTTGAAGTTCATTTCATTGCTTGTTATTTGTTGTGTGATGAAAACTTCAGTATTTACTAGAATGTTTTATTGGAAATAATCTATAATCCAACATGTATCATCGTTGTCGTTGTGTGTTGATGACTTGTTGTATGTAATGAATGGTACATTTGCAAATGTGTGTCATAGACTCAATTTATGAATGGTTTTCGAGTCACTTCTTGGAGTGTGAGTACCGTAGTAGTATAGCCAGCATCCGGTTTGTATATGAAGTTGGCACATCACATAGAGCCAACCTAATATTGGAGTACCAGATCTGAGATGCCACGTATACCAGATGAATGACTCCAAGTTCGGCCACCGTGATGCTAGGTGCGAGCCGAGGAACACTGTTGGAGAGACCCCCCTCATAATTTTCCTACATTGGTCGTTTGATTCATAGGATAGAATGCTATAGGATTTTTTCCCTATGTAATCATGTTTTAATTGGCAATCTAGCATCCACTCCAACTTTTGTTTCACTTCCTTTGATCCTACGAAGAGAGTACTTGCTCTAAATGATGTGCCGCTGCAAGAGCCGCCTATATTAATTAACCATGCTCTAAAAAGGTAGACCAGCTTTGGCTATAGTAGTACTATACTAGGTTAGTTGGTGACCTTGCGCTTGGCTCTTCTCCTCTTTCGGAAGTCGAACAATAATGATGGTACTACTTCTGGCAATCTGACACCAAATGAACTGTTGCACATCCACCGCTTGTAAGCAAAAGTTTCTCCTCGTGCTGCAAGCCACCGCACACGCGTTCGCGAGGGAGAAGGCATAGTAAGCAAGCTTCTCGTAGTTCTGCGAGTTGACGGGACACAACAAAGTTATGTATTTATTAGTACACTCTTCAAAAAGGGCCGACCATGTCCATGGCTACCATCCCGTGCTCTGTCATTGAGTGCGTGCACTATTCACGTGCCATCGAGGAGAAAAAATATTGCGTAGTACTAGGTGCCATCGAAGTGCACGACTCACTTATGCACTGTATATCTCCATTTTCTTGCATGACACGCCACCTTGATGCTAGATGTCCCGCGTGTCATGGAGGCATATAGTATGATTTTATAAAATGGAGGCATATAGTTGTCCCGCGTGCAGGCAACAGGATGAACAATGCTCATATCTTAAATGAAAGAGTGGAAGAACATAGATTCCCGACGACCGAGAAGGAGCTACGAACCTCATGGTGGAGCGTATGCACTCATAATATTTTATATTATTCAGGATATAAAATCAACCAAATCTCTCCACGTTCATATACCATTCTATAGTACTATGAGAATAACTTTGAACGTAAGCCATTGATTCACTCTATCCAATGGTCATAGTTGGAAAATCCAAACAAAACCAAGCATTGGATCAACTCTTTTTTCGAGATCAACTCTTTTAGCACTTAGATTGTTTCCACCTACCCACCTAGCCCACCTATATATCCGCTCACGTGTGATGACCATAGGAGCTATCCACTCAGATTGTATGTTAAAAAAATAAAGGTCGATAACTAATGTGGCACCTCGGGCCAACGCGGCCAAATCGCATTTTGCACGAGAAATTACACACCATGTTTCGTTGACATGTGATCTTGTTCCAACATGTCATTGAGACGACGACAAGTCCTTTTGTACATTTTCCGAAAGGCCATGTAGGCCGGGGCGCCTCTTCGTGTACCGTGGCAAACTAGCAACCGTCCACCGACTCTTTGCCTTTCCCTCTCGATTTGGAACTGCTGTCACACGCTCTTCCTCCCTCCTCCATTTACCTTCACCCTTCCTTCTACCATTGTTTGATCGTCTTCTCCATGGAGGGAACAAGCCCAAAACGACCCCGTTATTCTTGCCTCGATCTGAAAGATGACGTCGTGGGGGAACTCATTGATCGGTGCGACGTCATCACCTCGGCTAGCATGGCAGGTTCGTTCAAGAACATTCTCGACTCAACTAATAACATCATTACAAGGAACCCAAGGGTCCAGGAGCGGTTTGATCTCCCCTATCTTCTTCGCCGTGACCCTGCTGACTGGCGCGGGGACGAGGGAAGCCTCGCCTTGTGCAACTTGATGCCGCTTGATAATGATACGTATGATGTTAAGATGCCATCGCTTGAGGGCAAGGCTTGGGCAGGCGCAAATGGAGATTGGGTTGTTTATATTGGGAACAATTGCGAGTGGGAACTTGTGAATGTGTACACTCGTCAGAGGATTCCACTTCCAAAAATCTCCGAGTGCCCTGAGGTTGAGCACACAGATGATCTACGTACGTTCAAATATGATCATGGTGACTGTCGTCTACGGAAGATAGCAATTTCTCGAGTTCCCAACCGCTCTTGGAATTACAAGAACTATCAAGTTGTTGCTATCTTCGACAAGTTTGTTGTCGTCCTTCGTGGTTCGACTGGATGGATATTGCTCAAAAATCAGTTTCTATACACAGATGTGTACTGTGATGCAATTGAATACGAGGGTCTTGTGTTTGCTGCCACCACTCATGGCACTGTTTTTGCATGGGACCCTCGTAGTTTCGGTACTTTTGTCTTCCACCGTAATTATAATTGTTTCATCCACATGCATGCGAGTTAGCAAGTTTCCCTTCTCTACTAATTAACCTTCTTCTTGTGTTTCCAAGGTCCTGTGAACATTCCCTCACCTATACTTGAAAAAATTTCTAACCAAGGGGAGATGACGATGGTGATGATCATGAGCATGAGGACGAGGAGGGCCCATATACTCAGTGGCGCCTGGCAACTTCCGATGGATCGCCCCTTCTTGTCTGTATACAGCCCACTACTAATGTTACTACTAAGGAAGAAGGTGTTGTTTCCCGTTGTCGCACTCTCCGGACCTATTCCAACACCCGTTGCATGGTATTCGGGATGGATACTACTGTGCTAGCGCCAACACCTTCTCCCTAGTATAGTATTGATAGTCTTGGAGAAAACTCGCTCTTCGTTGGACAAAACTATCCGATGATGGTGAAAGGAGATCCAACTGATGTTGACACAACGTTACTACCATTTATGAGAAGCAACTATATCTATACGTCAGACATTGCGGTGGTTCCCTACCCTGGTCGTGATATAGTAGGTCGCTTCATCCTGGATGATCAGTCCTGCGTTGGTCTCGAGATTGACAGTAGCTGGCCATTCCCAGAGAATCACGTGTGGTTCAAAGCAAGCGTTTGCAACGCCGAGGATTGGTTGAGTTGAAGTTCATTTCATTGCTTGTTATTTTGTTGTGTGATCAAAACTTTAGTATTTATAATGTATCCTCGTTGCCGTTGTGGGTTGATGACCTGTTGTATGTAATAAAATGATATGCCCATGATAAACGTACTAAATTTATGAATGGCTTTCGAGTCGCTTCTCTGAGTGGGTGTTGCAATGAGGCAAAAAAAATCCGAATACATAATTGTACGTGCATTGCAACAGGTTATCGGATGAGGCCAATCAACAATAGTACACTATTTGTACTAGCTTCAC